>NW_025739919.1:0-3148 GCF_021292245.1 Micropterus dolomieu
AGGTTGCATACAGAGGGAGAGAAAGTAGAGGAGAGAGGAGCTCAGTGCATCATGGGAAATCCCCCGGCAGTCTAGGCCTATAGCAGCATAACTAAGGGATGGTTCAGGACTCACCTGAGCCAGCCCTAACTATAAGCTTTATCAAAGAGGAAAGTCTTAAGCCTACTCTTAAATGTGGAGATGGTGTCTGCCTCCTGAACCCAAACTGGAACCTGGTTCCACAGGAGAGGAGCTTGATAGCTGAACGCTCTGGCTCCTAGTCTACTTTTGGAGACTCTAGGAACCACAAGTAACCCTGCATTCTGGGAGCGCAGTGCTCTGGTGGGGTAGTAAGGTACTATGAGCTCTTTAAGATAAGATGGTGCCTGACCATTAAGAGCTTTGTAGGTAAGAAGAATGATTTTAAATTCTATTCTGGATTTTACTGGAAGCCAATGCAAAGAAGCTAAAACAGGAGAAATATGATCTCTTTTCCTGGTTCCTGTCAGAACACGTGCTGCAGCATTCTGGATCAGCTGAAGAGTCTAAATGGACTTTTTCGAGCAGCCTGATAATAAGGAATTGCAGTAATCCAGCCTAGAAGTAACAAATGCATGGACTAGTTTTTCTGCATCATTTTTCGGCAGGATGTTCCTGATTTTCGCAATATTACGTAGGTGAAAAAAGGCGGTCCTTGAAATTTGCTTAATGTGAGACTTAAACGACATGTCCTGATCAAAGATAACTCCAAGATTCCTCACAGTGGTGCTGGAGGCCAGGGCGATGCCATCAAGGGAAACTATATGTTTAGATAATGCGTCACGGAGGTGCTTGGGCCCCAGAACAACAACTTCAGTTTTATCTGAGTTTAACGTTAGAAAATTACAGGTCATCCAGGTTTTAACATCCTGAAGGCACATTTGAAGTTTAGCTAACTGATGAGTTTCATCTGGTTTGATCGATAGATATAACAGAGTATCATCTGCATAACAATGAAAGCTTATGGAATGTTTCCTGATAATATTGCCTAAAGGAAGCATATATAAAGTGAAGAGGATTGGTCCGAGGCCAGATCCTTGAGGAACTCCATGAGTAACTTTGGCATGCATGGAGGAGTCATCGTTAACATGTACAAACTGAAATTGATCTGATAAATAGGACTTAAACCAGCTTAGAGCGGTTCCTTTAATGCCAATGAAGTGGTCCAGTCTCAATAGGATCTGATGGTCAATGGTATCAAATGCAGCACTAAGATCTAGTAAAACCAGTACAGAGACGAGTCCTTTGTCTGATGCAATAAGCCTGAAAACACTGTGATGGCAGTATCAGCCTGCATTCACTAGCTCGGTTCAGTAGTTAACTAAAGCTTACTACAGGGACTTTCAGCTCGTTGTTCATCTGTCCAGCTCGATCTTTACTGTTCTGCACTGGGTTTCACCAACTATATGGAAGTTCAAACTTAGCCTAGTTTGAACGTAATTTCTAACTTAAGTCGGAGTTTACATGCTACTAACGTTTTAAGGGTTGCACCAGCTGAAATACATCCAACGTAGACATAAGTTACAACTTAAATCTTACACCTAGTCCTTAATAGGTGTAAAGTCAAAGGAGCAAAGTGTGTGGGGGGGGGGACGACAAAACATAGATTTTGAAATATAAGGGGGATAATGGCTCCTATGCGTGTATATATATATATATATATATATATATTATATTTTATACTTTACCGTTCGTTAAATTACGTCTATGTTGTAGTTAACGGTTTAAGCTGTAGATTAAGGTTTCATAGTTATCACCCAATCATAATTATTTGTCCTTGTATACGTACCTTTTTGTTGGTGTTTTGTTGCTATTTTTAGCCGTTAGCCTCTTCAGTATTGCAAAACGTTGAAAGAGAGAGAAACAAACAGATGACAAACCCGTAATAAACTCTGTTAAGAATAGTGCTGTTCACTGATTGGCCATGGGATGTGTAAACGTCATTTTCTGCGACACTGTTTTGATTAGTATGGACTTTATGCCAGAGTAGCTAAGATGTACCTTATGTCTTGGTAGTGCAACCAAACATCGACACAACTTAAGTCTCAAACTAACTAGTTTCAACGTATTGTTTGGTGTGGACTTCAGGTAGAACTTACGTATCGCTGGTGCAACAGGCCGCTGGTTCTCTCTCAGAGCTCACCTGGCCGGCCCTGAAAGAGGATGGTATGGTCAGATGTCTACAAGCCCTACAAGAGACTTACAGCAGGAGGTGCAGGATGAGGGCTGAGAGGAGCATAAGACACCTCCATCACTCCAACAACAGACTCTTCTCTCTGCTGCGCTCAGGAAAGCACTATTGCTGCCTGAAGGCCACGACGCAGAGGATGAGGAGATAATACTCCATCCACCCGCCATACATCACCGTCACACTGATGTCTCCTTAAATTGCATATATATCATGGACTGGTGACATTATTTCATTTATCAGAGGTGTAAACACATTGTTCTACTGTGTTGTGCTTAGTTTATGTATTTTTATTTTCTATTCTGATGTTGGAATATCTTTAGAATTGTAATAATTTGAAGTAACTTATCTGTCAGTTTAGAAGTATCTGACATGTTCACAAAAGAGAGATTGCTGTTTTACCTGAAATCAGGATCATCAACAATCAGTGGTTCCTATGATACTGAGGTCAGACTGCTGCTGTGGGCGTCATCGGACCTGAAAAGTTTAAAAGAAGCAGAAGAAGAGTTTCAGCTCAGTCGGGAGGGACTCAGTGTGACTACAGCAGAGTAGCAGACAGTCTCATCACCTGGGTCTTGTAAGGTTGATTATCTTTGTATCATACAGATTTTATATTGTGGAATGGGAAGTTTGGGTAACTTGTCTGATTTGTTTTCATAATGAAGATTCAATCTGTTTACTGTTATTACCATCAGTTCTGTTAATGTGGGGTTAATGTAGAAGTGTTAGGTGTTGCCTATACCTTTACTAATCGATAACAAATATCACATAATAATTATCATTATTTATCCACTGCATAATGTTCTGATTGTTTAATGAACCAAATGAAGGATCATGATAAACTCTACTCAGGTTTCATATTTTATACTTGCTGCCTACTTTGACACTGGGGCATTGAAATACTTATATTTCATGATTGTCATGTCTTTATATATGTTAATT
>NW_025739920.1:0-1023 GCF_021292245.1 Micropterus dolomieu
TCGGTGAAAGGAGAATTTTTGAACGTCTCTTTAGGAAACAGCAGGGGGCGCTGCTTCTGCTGCTGCTGCTGCTTCTTTTTCTCCCTATCCTGTACACAGTGCTGTGTAAATGTTACATCGTGTTTTGAAGGCCCTTCTGGGGTGTGCAAAGGCAGCTTACGGCCATTCCGGCCTGGGACTGCCCGATCTCGCCTGATCTCGGAAGCCAGGCTTGGCAGGGCCTGCTTAGGACTTGGACGGGAGAGCGTCTGATCCTGGCTAGGGACTTCCAGGCGGACTGGATCCTTTTCCTGAATGTCCACCCAGGAATGAGCGTCTGTTTGTGAGTGAGGACCTCCGGCTGAAGGTGGCCTTGTCGCTGTACCCATACCCGGGAACGGGTGCCTATTCCTGTCTGTGGACTGCCAGCGTGAACGGTGTCCCGGTTCCTGGACATTATGGGCAGAATACGTTTTTTGTCAATTAGCCGTAGAACATCTTTTGAAGGGCCGTTTGGGGTCGTCTGAGTGGCTTACGGCCACACCGCTCTGGGAGCGCCCGATCTCGTCAGATCTCGGAGGCTAAGCAGAGCAGGGCCTGGTTAGTACTTGGACGGGTGACCGCCTGGGAATACCCGGTGCTGTAAGCCTCTTTCGCTTCGCCTTCGAAAAACGGCAGAGGGCGCTTCGGTGAAAGGAGATCTTTTGAACGTCTCTTTAGGAAACAGCAGGGGGCGCTGCTGCTGCTGCTGCTGCTGCTTCTTTTTCTCCCTATCCTGTACACAGTGCTGTGTAAATGTTACATCGTGTTTTGAAGGCCCTTCTGGGGTGTGCAAAGGCAGCTTACGGCCATTCCGGCTTGGGACTGCCCGATGTCGCCTGATCTCGGACGCCAGGCTTGGCAGGGCCTGCTTAGGACTTGGACGGGAGAGCGTCTGATCCTGGCTAGGGACTTCCAGGCGGACTGGATCCTTTTCCTGAATGTCCACCCAGGAATGAGCGTCTGTTTGTGAGTGAGGACCTCCGGCTGAAGGTGGCCTTGTCG
>NW_025739921.1:0-1251 GCF_021292245.1 Micropterus dolomieu
CTGTAACATCTGTGTCTACTGTAACTACTGTAACATCTGTAACATCTGTGTCTACTGTAACATCTGTGTCTACTGTAACATCTGTGTCTACTGTAACTACTGTAACATCTGTGTCTACTGTAACATCTGTGTCTACTGTAACTACTGTAACATCTGTAACATCTGTGTCTACTGTAACTACTGTAACATCTGTGTCTACTGTAACATCTGTGTCTACTGTAACTACTGTAACTACTGTAACATCTGTGTCTACTGTAACTACTGTAACATCTGTGTCTACTGTAACATCTGTGTCTACTGTAACTACTGTAACTACTGTAACATCTGTGTCTACTGTAACTACTGTAACATCTGTGTCTACTGTAACTACTGTAACATCTGTAACATCTGTGTCTACTGTAACTACTGTAACATCTGTAACATCTGTGTCTACTGTAACTACTGTGTCTACTGTAACTACTGTAACTACTGTAACTACTGTAACATCTGTGTCTACTGTAACTACTGTAACATCTGTGTCTACTGTAACTACTGTAACATCTGTGTCTACTGTAACTACTGTAACATCTGTAACATCTGTGTCTACTGTAACTACTGTAACATCTGTAACATCTGTGTCTACTGTAACTACTGTGTCTACTGTAACTACTGTGTCTACTGTAACTACTGTAACTACTGTAACTACTGTAACTACTGTGTCTACTGTAACTACTGTAACTACTGTGTCTACTGTAACTACTGTAACTACTGTAACATCTGTGTCTACTGTAACTACTGTAACATCTGTGTCTACTGTAACTACTGTAACATCTGTAACATCTGTGTCTACTGTAACATCTGTGTCTACTGTAACTACTGTAACATCTGTGTCTACTGTAACTACTGTAACATCTGTAACATACTGTAACTACTGTAACATCTGTGTCTACTGTAACTACTGTAACATCTGTGTCTACTGTAACTACTGTAACATCTGTAACATCTGTGTCTACTGTAACATCTGTGTCTACTGTAACTACTGTAACATCTGTGTCTACTGTAACTACTGTAACATCTGTAACATCTGTGTCTACTGTAACATCTGTGTCTACTGTAACTACTGTAACATCTGTGTCTACTGTAACATCTGTGTCTACTGTAACTACTGTAACATCTGTGTCTACTGTAACATCTGTGTCTACTGTAACATCTGTGTCTACTGTAACTACTGTAACATCTGTGTCTACTGTAACATCTGTGTCTACTGTAACT
>NW_025739922.1:0-1038 GCF_021292245.1 Micropterus dolomieu
CGAGAGGGACAGCATCCAACAGCTCGTTTCAAAGTGTCAACTCGGCTTTCCTTGCGAAGCCGGCTTCGCTAGATGACCTTGCGAAGCCGGCTTCGCTAGACCGGTCACGGCCCGCTCCTTGCCAAGCCGGCTTCGCTAGATGTCCTTGCCAAGCCGGCTTGGCTAGATGTCCTTGCCAAGCCGGCTTTACAAGGCCCACCCCGGGGGAGCCGCCCATCGCCCCCCCAGAAAGTGGCTCACCTTCCCGGGTAAACATTCAGCAAAAAGGGCCCACCTCCGGGCACCTTGACCTCCGGTCGAACCTGGGCACCCACACTTAAGCCCCCCCCTGTGACCACACAAAGCCGCGTGCCCAAGGCGGCCGTGCCCCTGGTACTCCGTTTCACCCTTTTCGCTAGATGTCCTTGCCAAGCCGGCTTCGCTAGACCGGTCACCACCCTGTCCTTACCAAGCCGGCTTCGCTAGATGTCCTTGCCAAGCCAGCTTCGCTAGACCGGTCACGGCCCTGTCCTTGCCAAGCCGGCTTCGCTAGATGACCTTGCCAAGCCGGCCTCGCTAGACCGGTCACGGCCCTGTCCTTGCAAAGCTGGCTTTGCTAGATGAGCACAAGGATCATCACCTGATGATCGTGGCTATAACCCCCTTACCTAACCAGCCAGTGCCGTGTGTGACCTCTGGATGGCCCCACGGGGGGCGGGGACACTCTTACCCAGCCCAAATCCCTCACCTTAACCTCAGTACTTACCGTGACTCACTCCTCAATTGGAAAAGACTCAAGTAGAAGACTCCTGGAAACCTAAAATACAAGGCCTCAAGCTGAAGTTAAAAAGGAAATTATTGACCGTGTTCGAACCTCATTCAAGTGAAACCTAAAGAAAAAGGAAACTTAAAGATGCCACTCTGCAAAGCCTGATGAAGGACAAATAGTTCTCCGAAACGTTGCAACAAGGCAGAGTGAAGCAGGACCAAGTAGGCCTGGATTAATAGGACAGGAAGATAGGAAAATTCTCGTAAGACATCCAAGTAGGATGCAGAAAT
>NW_025739923.1:0-885 GCF_021292245.1 Micropterus dolomieu
TACGTACAACCATCATCTATCCTGTCATGTTGTCCTACTGCGCCAACGAGGCCCAAAAATGAGATATTTTTTATATTCAGATGAACTGTCACAGTTGCAACTGTTGATTAACTTAGTTTTTGGAAATGTCTGCCGACTGTGCTAAAGAGGCAGCTGGAGCTCGTCTCACATATGTAAAGGTGACCGGTAACAACATCACAGCAATAGATGTCGACCCATATGTGTTTTTCAATGGCCAATGCCGATATTTAGAGAGCAGGCTGGCCTCACAGCGCAGAGCACAATCTACATGTTATCTTAGCCACTACAGTGTGGTTTTAGATGGACTTTTTTAGTTATTAGTGAAATAGAAAAGTACAATGGAGAGCAGGAATTCATTAACTGGTGGCATTATGTTCTTGATAGAATGATTTCAATCTTGAGGAAAACCCAACGGAACTCTACTTTTGGCGCTACGTACAACCATCATCTATCCTGTCATGTTGTCCTCTGACCTTAAAAACCTGCCCCGTGTGAGGCTCGAACTCACGACCTTCAGATTATGAGACTGACGCGCTGCCTACTGCGCCAACGAGGCCCAAAAATGAGATATTTTTGATTCAGATGAAATTCCGTTTCAACTCTACTTTTGGCGCTATGCCGATATTTAGAGAGCAGGCTGGCCTCACAGCGCAGAGCACAATCTACATGTTATCTTAGCCACTACAGTGTGGTTTTAGATGGACTTTTTTAGTTATTAGTGAAATAGAAAAGTACAATGGAGAGCGTGAAACAGAGGAGCAGGAATTCTTCAATTTGGGCCATTATGTTCTTGATAGAATGATTTCAATCTTGATGAAAACCCAATGGAACTCTACTTTTGGCGCTACGTACAACCATCATCTA
>NW_025739924.1:0-893 GCF_021292245.1 Micropterus dolomieu
ATGTTTCTCAACAATCAGTTCTTTAAAACAGCTACTACACACTCCCTACCAGACAGATTTGATATATAATGAAAGAACAGGGCATCTCTATAGGTTTAACTAAAACACATAACCTACCAGCAGAGTCAGCTTCTTGGGTTATATGACCTGTTGAAATCTGACCTATCTGGTTCCCCTTCGAGGGAACTCGAACTGCGTCGGTTACGACACTATGGGAACGCCTCTAGGCGAAGCAGGTCTGAACGTGAATGAAATCACTCCAATCCTATTGGCTTGTTGCTAGAACGGTAAGGTGTGACGGAATAACCAGAGGAGTATAAAGCACACCTGTACACGCTCATCATTAGCTTTTTTTTATTCAGCAGGCGCTCTGTATGTTGTTTGAAGAAAGCTCCAGTCCTACAAGCAGTGTGTCTTACCTGAAGAAGAAGTCTACCAGCATGTCCGGCAACCAGATGTACAGAAGGTGTGTTTTTTCTTGCCCTCGGTACATCACGGATGGAGATTCTCATGAGATGTGTGTCTCATGTTTGGGGATGGAGCACGCACGGGCAGCTCTCGAGGGGGCTGCCTGCGCCCGTTGCGAAGCCCTTTCCGTGCGGGTACTGAGGTACAGCATGGCTCTCTTTCCGAGGATGGCCGGATGTGTTTTCCCTGTGGTGTGGGCCCTGCGGCCGCTGAGGCAGCCCGGCGGCTTCACTCATGGGTTCACAGCGTGATCTGTCGGAGGATTTCAGGACGGCTGAGGCTTATTCCCGACCTTCATCCGCTGGCTCCGACGCTTCCTTTCCTCGTTCGGGAGCCCGTTCTCGGCTTCTCCCGCTCGCGGTTTTGGATCCGGAGACGCTGCAGCAATCCGACTCCGAGGAGGCGGACGTGCTCAGCGCAGTGGA
>NW_025739925.1:0-909 GCF_021292245.1 Micropterus dolomieu
AACGACTGAAGCAACAACGACACCTTCCCCGACAACAACTGAAACAACAACGGCAGCTGCTCAAACAACGACAACTGTCCCCACAACAACTGAAGCAACGACACCTGCTCCAAACACTGAGGCAACAACAACTGTTCCCACAACAACTGCATCAACAACTGAAGAAACAACACCTACTCCAACAACGACAACTGTCCCCACAACAACTGAAGTAACGACACCTACTCCAACAACTGAGGCGACAACGACATCTACCCCAACAACAACTGAAGCGACAACGACACCTGCTCAAACAACTCAAGCAACAACGACACCTGCTCCAACAGCTGAAGCAACAACCACACCTGCCCTGACAACAACTGAAACAATAATGACATCTTCTCCAACAACCGAAGCAACGACACCTTCCCCGACAACAACCGAAGCAACAACAACTGCACCAACAACGACACGTGCTTCAACAACTGAGGAAACAACAAGTGTCCTGCAAACAACTGCATCAACAACGACACTTGCCCCGACAACAACTGAAGCAACAACCACACCAATCCCGACAACAACTCAAGCAACAACACCTGCCGCAACAACGACTGAAGCAACAACGACACCTTCCCCGACAACAACTGAAACAACAACGGCAGCTGCTCAAACAACGACAACTGTCCCCACAACAACTGAAGCAACGACACCTGCTCCAAACACTGAGGCAACAACAACTGTTCCCACAACAACTGCATCAACAACTGAAGCAACAACACCTACTCCAACAACGACAACTGTCCCCACAACAACTGAAGCAACGACACCTACTCCAACAACTGAGGCGACAACGACATCTACCCCAACAACAACTGAAGCAACAACGACACCTGCTCAAACAACTCAAGCAACAACGACACCTGCTCCAAC
>NW_025739926.1:0-1234 GCF_021292245.1 Micropterus dolomieu
TGAACAGAGTAAGAACATCTAAGCTGAGTCAGAGCGATGCGGGACTTCTTTGCATATCGCTATATCACACAGTCTTCGTAGTTGGATGCAATTGCTCAGTTGACATGGAACTGAGCACGTTTAAACTTTGCGTTTTTCCAAACATTTAGAAATTTCTCTTCCCTGTTAGCTTAAGAGTTTACTGGCCATACACTGACAGTGTATGCGGTAGTCTGTTTTGTCAGTGTGTGAACATATGTGTGCATGGGTGTGTAAAGTATGGTGTCCGAGATTTATGTTGGATAGCGTTAAAGAAACAACGGTAAATGGGACTGATGCTGGACTGAGCAACGCTCTGTGTCAATCACAGATGCTCAACCTGTAATGTGATACAGCTTCACAAGAGAAGTGCTGCTTTTGTAAGAATCACAGTTGTCTGCGTCAGGTGTATTTTTTTTCATAGATTGACGAGATACCTTTTACCAAGATGGCGGCACTATTTATCCTGCCCACTGTGTTGTCATTTGGTTTTAAAACAGCTGCCCCGTGTGAGGCTTGAACTCACGACCTTCAGATTATGAGACTGACGCGCTGCCTACTGCGCCAACGAGGCCTGAAAAACAGTGCATTCTGATATTCAGCTGTGACCATGCAGTTAGAGCTCTTCTCACAGACTAAAAGGTGAGCGATAACCCTTCAGCTGGACAGTTCAGTCTTTACCTCTGAAACATTAATTGACAAAACAGTCTTGACAAAATGTCCATCTATTTGCTTGTTCCGGAGCTTTCCGCTATATCACACAGTCTTCGTAGTTGGATGCGATTGCTCAGTTGACATGGAACTGAGCACGTTTAAACTTTGCGTTTTTCCAAACATTTTGAAATTTCTCTTCCCTGTTAGCTTAAGAGTTTACAGTTCACGGTCACGCTGGTGGTGACTGAAGGTCGTGACTGATGCGCTGCTCAATAACAACAATGTATCTGCACACCAAATGCTCACATAAAGGCTACAATTAACTTTAGATACTTTTATGTCCTGACCCAATACTGAGACAATGTCAAAAGAGTGGGAGCCAAGGTTGAAGCAAACACAAGACTAAGAACATAACTATAACAAAGAAATAATAATACAGTGTATGTGGTAGTCTGTTTTGTCAGTGTGTGAACATATGTGTGCATGGGTGTGTAAAGTATGGTGTCCGAGATTTATGTTGGATAGCGTTAAAACAAACAACGGTAAATGGGACTGTGAACAG
>NW_025739927.1:0-1333 GCF_021292245.1 Micropterus dolomieu
ATGTGCTTGGACACAGAGCTCTGTGAACAGCCAGCCTCTTTAGCGATGACCTTTTGTGTCTTGCCCTCCTTGTGCAAGGTGTCAATGGTCGTCTTTTGGACAGCTGTCAAGTCAGCAGTCTTCCCCATGATTGTGTAGAACTAGACTGAGAGACCATTTAAAGGCCTTTGCAGGTGTTTTGTGTTAATTAGCTGATTAGAGTGTGGCACCAGGTGTCTTCAATATTGAACCTTTTCACAATATTCAAATTTTCCGAGATACTGATTTTGGGGTTTTCATTAGTTGTCAGTTATAATCATCAAAATTAAAAGGAATGAACACTTGAAATATATCAGTCTGTGTGGAATGTATGTATACATTATACAAGTTTCACTTTTTGAATGGAATTACTGAAATAAATCAACTTTTTGAGGATATTCTAATTTTATGACCAGCACCTGTATTTGTGACACGGCAGACTAAAGTACACTATACTGCGACGAGGATGGGATTCGAACCCACGCGTGCAGAGCACAATGGATTAGCAGTCCATCGCCTTAACCACTCGGCCACCTCGTCTGCTGCGCGCATGTTTTTGCAGTGAAAGTCGAATTCAGGCCACTTACAGTTGGTTTTGTGTAGTTTTGGAACGGCGTGGCATGGAGGGGAGGCAGAGGGGATGAGTGAGTTGCCTTCCCCTCACACAGGGGAATTAGCTCAAATGGTAGAGCGCTCGCTTAGCATGCGAGAGGTAGCGGGATCGACACCCGCATTCTCCAATAGTTCTTGGGTCTGGTCTGGAGTCCAAGACCACAATGAGGCTCTTTGCACCAGCTCAACCGAGAACTGCCTGAAGACAACCAGTGGGTGGTTCTTCACAGTTTTGTCTTGTGTCTTTTCCTGGAGAATTTCCCGGTCACCTCCCAGGATTGTTTCATATGCCATAGTGAATTCCTTTTCCTTCACTCAAGCTCTGTGGAATACAGAAAACAGGGAAATTATAGAAAGCAGTGTAACCATACTCCTTAGTACACTTGTAATCAACGAAACATTTGATGTTTTATTGAAATGTCATGTGACATAGAATGTAACAAAAGAGACTTTTACAGTTAAAGTCAAAGCCAGGTCCCTTTACGGGGTGTCTTAAAGAGGCTTTGAATGTCCGCTGCAATGGCGAGACTTGGAGGGGAGGGCACATTAATTGTCAGAGAAATGAATGAGTTGTGTAAAGACTGTGCACTCTGACAAACTGTTTTGCTTCTGTACCCAGAATAGTTAATAGTCACTGATCTTCATCAGAGAAGAAAGGGTTAAAAGCCTCCTGGAGAATGCGGGCATCGATCCCGCTACCTCT
>NW_025739928.1:0-1149 GCF_021292245.1 Micropterus dolomieu
CATATTCTGGAGCTCTGCCGGTGCGGCTGTGAATTTCCTACGCGGTTCCGACGCCGCATGAATGTGCTATATGTCACTTCCTGTGTCCCCTATGTGGAGCTACATAGCACTTGCCGCTATGAATATAAATCGGTATTGACGTGTAGAGAGTTATCAAGCACGTAAAGTTTGTTTCAGATGTGAACATGTACACTGAACAATAATGTACCCAAACAATAAAATGAATTCCTTTTATATTTCCCTGCCTTGTTGTTTATGTGTACATACAATTGGGGCGGCTGTGGCTCAGGAGGTAGAGCGGGCCGTTAATCGGAAGGTCGGCGGTTCAATCCCTGGCTCCCCCTGGTTGCGTGTCGAAGTGTCCTTGGGCAAGATACTGAACCCCGATTTGCCCCTGGCGGCTGTTCCGCCAGTGTATGAATGTGTGTGAATGTTAGTTTCCGTTTGAGCACTTGAGCACTTAGGCTCAGTGTATGAATGTGTATGACTGGTGAATGCAGATGTACCAACCAGTGGTCAAAAAGACTAGAAAGGCGTTATACAAGTACGGAGCATACAGAGGAAGAATGTGAGAACAGCACACATTTCATCGTTACTGTGTGTTAGAGCATGGGAGAACAGTGGATACTTTTAATACAGCCCACACCCCTAATACTGTGTAACTATAACAAGTAGAGAACAGAAGAAAAAGATGTTCTTTCTTTACAACTGTCTGCATAGCTTATTCATATTGTGAATGAAAATAAATAGGCCTACTAGGCTCCTCTCTACTTTGACTTTTAAGATTACCTTGTTTGATCCACCTTCATACACATGTGACATTACTGTACAACTTGAGAAAGGTGAGTTGTTTTCTGCTCCAGCCTGCCTAAAAGAAAAGCGTTTTTGGGATTAAATGGACTTTATTAGCTGCTGCAGTGCAGGATGAACTCAGAATAGACCCATTTCTCACCTTATTATTCTAAATCATGCAACGAAGAAGAAGAAATGCATAAGAAATCCTGGGACAAAATCTGTCCACAAATACTGTACAGCATGTAGTCTGATGATCAAGACTTGTGTTATAGCTGACTTGGGCAGTGAAATGTTTTTTTAATTCATGTGGTCATAGTTGTCCACAGCTCAAATCAGAATATAAGAAGAAATGTT
>NW_025739929.1:0-1267 GCF_021292245.1 Micropterus dolomieu
TCTTGATTTGAAATTTTCCTCAGCATTTCTTTATAACTAGTTTAATTTAATTCAGCCCATTTGGGCGTTGTGCATGACAGAATCTTTAACGCCCGTCCTGTTCCACTTAGTAGACTGTAAATGACTGGACTGGGGTCGTGTGAGTCCCATATGGTCTAGCGGTTAGGATTCCTGGTTTTAGATGGTACCCACTCTACTCCCCTTTTTTGGTTTTCCAGTAGGCAAATCTGGTGCCTGGTACGTTTTTTGGTATGACCCCCGTCGAGGTTCCCAGCGAGCTGAGGTAATACCAAAAGGTGAGATTAAAACACTGCAGACTGCTGATTGGTCAGAGAGAATCGACAACAAATCCGTTTGGAAGTAACCTAGCTAGCAGCTGGTGTGCAGCTAGCCTTGCGGTGTTAACAGCTGAGCTGCTGCTAACGTTAGCTCAGTTTGTTTTTACTTTAGTTCGCAAACGACTCCACTGATAAAAGCAGATCTTGATTTGAAATTTTCCTCAGCATTTCTTTATGACTAGTTTAATTTAATTCGGCCCATTTGGGCGTTGTGCATGACAGAATCTTTAACGCCCGGCCTGTTCCACTTAGTAGACTGTAAATGACTGGACTGGGGTTGTGTGAGTCCCATATGGTCTAGCGGTTAGGATTCCTGGTTTTCATCCAGGCGGCCCGGGTTCAACTCCCGGTATGGGAATGGACATTTAGCCAGCATGGATTAGTAGAGAGATCAGTGTGCACCGTGTTTGTGCTCCTCAAGAAAAGATGTGTGTGTGCTGCGTTCTCAGCGTTGGTGTTTGAAATAACAGACACCTGAATGTTTCTTTCTGAGTCCACTTCATCTCAAACAACCATGGCCGACCAGTTCCACATCGAGTCCCAGTAGGATTTCCTGTTTTGACCCAGACGGCCTCGGTTCAACTCCCAGTCAAGAAATAGACATTTAGCCAGATTTGTCGAGAGATCAGTCTGATCCAATCCCCCTTTTTCCACTGGATGGTACCAGCTCGACTCACCTTTGCTGGTTTTCTGTTGGGCAAATCAGGTACCCGGGACTTTTTTTGGTATGACCTCTTTCGAGGTTCTCAGCTCAGCACGTGAGTCCCATATGGTCTAGTGGTTAGGATTCCGGGTTTTAGATGGTACCCACTCTACTCCCCTTTTTTGGTTTTCCAGTAGGCAAATCTGGTGCCTGGTACGTTTTTTGGTATGACCCCCGTCGAGGTTCCCAGCGAGCTGAGGTAATACCAAAAGGTGAGATTAAAACA
>NW_025739930.1:0-1068 GCF_021292245.1 Micropterus dolomieu
CTGACTTTAATCTCAGAATACTGACACTAAACTTAGAATGCTGACTTTCATCTCAGAATGCTGACACTACTGACACTAAATTTAGAATGCTGACTTTCATCTCAGAATGCTGACACTAAATTTAGAATGCTGACTTTCATCTCAGAATGCTGACACTACTGACACTAAACTCAGAATGCTGACACTACTGACACTAAACTCAGAATGCTGACTTTAATCTCAGAATACTGACACTAAACTTAGAATGCTGACTTTAATCTCAGAATGCTGACACTACTGACACTAAATTTAGAATACTGACTTTAATCTCAGAACTCTGACACTACTGACACTTTCTTAGAATGCTGACTTTAATCTCAGAATGCTGACACTGAATGCTGACACTACTGACACTAAATTTAGAATGCTGACTTTCATCTCAGAATACTGACACTAAACTCAGAATGCTGACTTTAATCTCAGAATGCTGACACTAAACTCAGAATACTGACACTTTCTTAGAATGCTGACTTTAATCTCAGATCAATGACACTACTGACACTAAACTTAGAATGCTGACTTTCATCTCAGAATACTGACACTAAACTCAGAATGCTGACTTTCATCTCAGAATGCTGACACTACTGACACTAAATTTAGAATGCTGACTTTAATCTCAGAATGCTGACACTAAACTCAGAATACTGACACTAAACTCAGAATTGACATTAAAGTCAGCATTCTAAATTTAATCTCAGATCTCTGAAACTTCTGACACTAAATTTAGAATACTGACTTTAATCTCAGAATGCTGACACTACTGACACTAAATGTAGAATGCTGACTTTCATCTCAGAACTCTGACACTACTGACACTTTCTTAGAATGATGACTTTAATCTCAGAATGCTGACATTAATCTCAGAATGCTGACACTACTGACACTAAATTTAGAATGCTGACTTTCATCTCAGAATGCTGACACTACTGACACTAAATGTAGAATGCTGACTTTCATCTCAGAATACTGACACTAAACTCAGAATGCTGACTTTAATCTCAGAACTCTGACACTACTGACACTAAACTT
>NW_025739931.1:0-1796 GCF_021292245.1 Micropterus dolomieu
ATGAGATTTTTGAATTAAATTATGGAAGAAAATTATTTTACAGCAGATGCACCTGTAGGCTACTTGGTATATTTGTCACCAGGAGGAAATGTCCTCATACTTTCTCATACTCTCTCATGTCTTTCTAATCTTTATCTCCATATTTCTCAATTGTTCTCTCTTCTTATCCCACTAATGTGCTGAGATCAGCTGGAAAACGCCCTGAGATGATCATGTGATACAAGATCAGGCACAATGTGTTGAAAGTGTGCGCTTCACAGGAGGGAAACGAGCCTCAGAATCAGCCGAACATCTCTAATAGTGAGATAATATCACCTAATAACATCTAACTAGCCAGAAATACAGTGACTGAACTCAAGTGTTACAGCTGCAGACTCACAAACCTGAAACACTTGTTCACTGTCTGACGCTGCTTCTCTCTGTGAACGGCCGGTCAGGTTTACCTCTGCGCATAACAAACTTTGTCCATAACACTAGCTGGTTAGCTAGCACGCTCGCTCACTCTAACAGGAACACTATTCCATTCCATTACTGAACACAGACTGTTTCTGCTGCTCCCTGATAAAGAATATTGTTTCTGCCGATACCTGCTCAGAAAAAACTGGTTTATATGTGTTAACCTGTTGCTCTGTTATTTTGGACAAGTTTCAGATAGGGACTCTGTTTGGACAGATACTTAATTTTAAATGACTCTGATTAGAACAGGGGACAAAAGAACCTGATCAGGACGTCCCTAATGAAATGTCCTCCATGTTCCCAGAATAGAGAGCAGGTCTTCAGGTAGGCTTCCTTCTAGTGGGACCTGCCTCGGTCTCACAGTGGTGTGAAGAACTGAAAGTGGACATTCAGGAAACATTTCTCTGAGGCAGAGCTGCTCTGGATGCACAAATAATCTCACTGGCTGAACTGAACTTTGGTAGACAGCCAATCTCTAAAAAGGGGATTCTCTGGCCCCGCCCACTGAAGTCCAACTCAACCAATGAGATTCTTTGCGTCTCCAGAGCAGAAATGTTTGAGGAACTAAAAGCACAATCAGCTTGATGTTGAGGAGAAGGGCTGTGCAGCAGAGAGGCTGTTTAGTTTCTTCATTCTACTGCAGTGGAAGAACATTGCTCATCTGCTGTCTGTCTGGCTGTAACAACTCCAAAGACATGTTGCTTTACCTCTTTTTACTTTGCTCTCACTTCATAGGTGAGTGTTGGAACACAGATGAAAGGCTCATTAACCTGCTGGATTAACCAGATATTTGGTCTACATTTCAGAACTAGAGGTTTCTCTGTGGAAGGGAACAACTTCCATGATAGAAACAGACATTTGGTTTATTGAATGAATCCAGAAAGTCAAGAACCTCTGTTGAGTCTCTTGATGTTAGAATCTCTTGCAGACTAACTGACATGAATGACTCATTTTGCAGCCCTGGGTTCCATGAACAGCATAACGCCAGAAAGTCCTGAAGAACATGTTGCAGAGGGAGGAAACATCAACCTGACCTGTAAATATGAGGGTGTTATCAACAATATCCAGTGGTACCAACAATACCAGAGATCCAGACCAGAGTTCCTGCTCTCCATCACAGAGGGAGGAACGATTCATCCAACTGATTCTGTTTTCTCAGCTCACATTAATAAAGAAGAGAAACGTGTGAATCTGGAGATCATCTCAGCTAAAGTGACAGACTCTGCTGTGTACTACTGTGCTCTGCAGCCCACAGTGACAGGAAACACCAAAACTCTGTACAAAAACCTTTGGAGCAAAGACAACAGAATACTCCACAACGTCCACTAGAGGGAGTCACA
>NW_025739932.1:0-902 GCF_021292245.1 Micropterus dolomieu
TGACCGAAACCACAATCTTTTGCTATATTTAACCAAACCACAATCTTTTCCTAAACTTGAAGATCTTTTCCTAAACTTGACCGAAACCACAATCTTTTCCTAAATTTAATCAAAACTACAATCTCTTCCCAAACTTGACTGAAACCACAATCTTTTCCTAAACTTGAAGATCTTTTCCTAAACTTAACCGAAACCACAATCTTTACCTAAACTTGACGATCTTTTCCTGAACTTAAACAAAACCACAATCTTTTCCTAAACTTGACGATCTTTTCCTGAACTTAAACAAAACCACAATCTTTTCCTAAACTTGACGATCTCTTCCTAAACTTAACCGAAACAACAATCTTTTCCCAAACTTAACCAAAACCACAATCTTTACCTAAACTTGACAATCTTTTCCTGAACTTAAACAAAACCACAATCTTTACCTAAACTTGACGATCTTTTCCTGAACTTAAACAAAACCACAATCTTTTCCTAAACTTGACGATCTCTTCCTAAACTTAACCGAAACAACAATCTTTTCCCAAACTTAACCAAACCATAATCTTTTCCTTAACTTAACCAAACCATAATCTTTTCCCAAACTTGACCGAAACCACAATCTTTTCCTTAACTTAACCAAACCATAATCTTTTCCCAAACTTGACCGAAACCACAATCTTTTCCTAAATTTAATCAAAACTACAATCTCTTCCCAAACTTGACTGAAACCACAATCTTTTCCTAAACTTGAAGATCTTTTCCTAAACTTTACCGAAAACATTATCTTTTCCTAAACTTAACCAAACCATAGTCTTTTCCTAAACTTGACTGAAACCACAATCTTTTCCTAAACTTGACGAACTCTTCCTAAACTTAACCGAAACAACAATCTTTTCCCAAACTTAACCAAAACC
>NW_025739932.1:922-1838 GCF_021292245.1 Micropterus dolomieu
CGAAAACATTATCTTTTCCTAAACTTAACCAAACCATAGTCTTTTCCTAAACTTGACTGAAACCACAATCTTTTCCTAAACTTGACGATCTTTTCCTAAACTTTACCGAAAACATTATCTTTTCCTAAACTTAACCAAACCACAATCTTTCCCTAAACTTGACTGAAACCACAATCTTTTCCTAAATTTAATCAAAACTACAATCTCTTCCCAAACTTGACTGAAACCACAATCTTTCCCTAAACTTGAAGATCTTTTCCTAAACTTTACCGAAAACATTATCTTTTCCTAAACTTAACCAAACCATAGTCTTTTCCTAAACTTGACTGAAACCACAATCTTTTCCTAAACTTGACGATCTCTTCCTAAACTTAACCGAAACAACAATCTTTTCCCAAACTTAACCAAAACCACAATCTTAACCTAAACTTCACGATCTTTTCCTAAACTTTACCGAAAACATTATCTTTTCCTAAACTTAACCAAACCACAATCTTTCCCTAAACTTGACTGAAACCACAATCTTTTCCTAAATTTAATCAAAACTACAATCTCTTCCCAAACTTGACTGAAACCACAATCTTTTCCTAAACTTGAAGATCTTTTCCTAAACTTAACCGAAACAACAATCTTTACCTAAACTTGACGATCTTTTCCTGAACTTAAATAAAACCACAATCTTTTCCTAAACTTAACCGACACCACAATCTTTTCCTAGACCTAACCAAAACCACAATCTTTTCCTAAACTTAACCGACACCACAATCTTTTCCTAGACCTAACCAAAACCACAATCTTTTCCTAAACTTAACCGACACCACAATCTTTTCCTAAACTTGACCAAAACCACAATCTTTTCCTGAACTTAACCGAAACCACAATCTTTTCCCAAACTTGACCGAAACCACAATCTTTT
>NW_025739933.1:0-877 GCF_021292245.1 Micropterus dolomieu
GTTTCAGTTGTGGTAGAAGGTGTAGGTGTCTTGCTAGTAGAAGACGTTGTAGCTGGAACTGTAGTAGAATGAGGAGGAGATGTTGGACACCCACAGCATTTCAATTGAATCTCATAATCAAAACACTCTTGCTCAAGCCCTTGTTGTTTGTTGATACATATGAGACCCGCATCTGTATTACAAGTCACATCTTGTCCTAACTGTGACAAGGAAAGACCTGGGTAAAGAACAGCTCTACAACGGACTTCTACTGGGGCTGGGCAAACAAGATGACCAGCAGAGATTATCTTCTGGATGGATTCATCTTCTCCACCATCAGGTCCTGGTGTGGGCTTTCCCAGATTGATCCATCCTGACCAACCACATGTCATATCATGACCCCCAGGGCAAGCTGTAGTTGTAGGTGGGTGAGTTGTAGTTGCTTCAGTTGTGGTAGAAGGTGTAGTTGTAGGTGTAGGTGGGTGAGTTGTAGTTGTTTCAGTTGTGGTAGAAGGTGTAGGTGTCTTGCTAGTAGAAGACGTTGTAGCTGGAACTGTAGTAGAATGAGGAGGAGATGTTGGACACCCACAGCATTTCAACTGAATCTCATAATCAAAACACTCTTGCTCAAGCCCTTGTTGTTTGTTGATACATATGAGACCCGCATCTGTATTACAAGTCACATCTTGTCCTAGCTGTGACAAGGAAAGACCTGGGTAAAGAACAGCTCTACAACGGACTTCTACTGGGGCTGGGCAAACAAGATGACCAGCAGAGATTATCTTCTGGATGGATTCATCTTCTCCACCATCAGGTCCTGGTGTGGGCTTTCCCAGATTGATCCATCCTGACCAACCACATGTCATATCATGACCCCCAGGGCAAGCTGTAGTTGTAG
>NW_025739934.1:0-1418 GCF_021292245.1 Micropterus dolomieu
ATGATCAGATTCCAAATGGTCCTTGTCCATAGCGACATTGACAAGGAACAGTGCTGCCATCCAGCGCAATAAAGCGCTAAGCCATACTAGTAGCAGTTTCACGCTTGTCTCTGCTTTGACTAGATGTATTCCTAAAGCATAAAAGTGCAAACATTTGTCTTTGGTCACCCCTGATATCCAGTTTATGATCGCCAAAACACGTTGCGGCTCCGTATTTGGTCAAACAGACCGAACTGTCCTACGTCAATAAACGCCAATACACGTGAAAGCCCCTGAAGGCACAGCACGCTCACCCAGCACAGTCCCGTTGCACCACTCTGCTCTCCAAGACCTAAGCCCACAATGCTGCTTGACAGGACCCTTGCCTTATCTGTTACAGTGAGTCTCTAAGGTAACATGTAACTGTTTCTTTGTGTTTAAAGGGATCGATTTTGAGTTTACCAAGACACACAAACCTGCAAACAGTTTGCAAACCTGTTAAATGGTAATAATAAATGGCAAATTAATGCAAATGGCAAATTATTGTTTACTTTTACCTTCTGGGGAATCCCTCACCTAACACAGCCCAGGCTTGTCTCCTCCTCGATGTGCATCCGAAAGCACAACAACCATCCAGCATTTTGAAAAGTAACAAACTCAGAGTAACAGTGTATCACTTGCTTATTGGTTGGCAGGCAGCAGAGTATAACGTCTTTTTTGCCCTCCAAGGGAGAGTTTTACTTGGAATGTGGCGTCATGTGAAAACTGTGAATACAGTTAGTTATATACATACATATATAGCCTACATACACATAGGCTACACCCACAACATTCCAAAGTGCATTATTTGAATTTGCATCTAGGATGAATGCAAACAGCAGCATCCAGATGAGAGCCCAGGTTGCTCTGATAGTGGCCTTCAGCTCTTCTCCATTGTTGGGTCTGGTGTATCGCATCTTCCTCTTCACAATACCCCATAGGTTTTCTATAGGGTTAAGGTCAGGCGAGTTTGCTGGCCAATTAAGAACAGGGATACCATGGTCCTTAAACCAGGTACTGGTAGCTTTGGCACCGTGTGCAGGTGCCAAGTCCTGTTGGAAAATGAAATCTGCATCTCCATAAAGTTGGTCAGCAGCAGGAAGCATGAAGTGCTCTAAAACTTCCTGGTAGACGGCTGCGTTGACCTTGGACCTCAGAAAACACAGTGGACCAACACCAGCAGATGACATGGAACCCCAAACCATCACTGACTGTGGAAACTTTACACTGGACTTCAAGCAACGTGGATTCTGTGCCTCTCCTCTCTTCCTCCAGGCTCTGGGACCTTGATTTCCAAAGGAAATGCAAAATTTACTTTCATCAGAGAACATAACTTTGGACCACTCAGCAGCAGTCCAGTCCTTTTTGTCTTTAGCCCAGGCGAGACGCTTCTGACACTG
>NW_025739935.1:0-5577 GCF_021292245.1 Micropterus dolomieu
TGCCTTTAGAAGGCGCAGCAGAAATTTGACGTCGATCCGACTAAATCCCTAGGAGGAGTTCGTTAAAGTACGAAGTATGTAAATCATCCAAAAATGGCCATAAAATTCAAAATGGCCGACTTCCTGTTGACTTTAGGCTATGGGTTCTTGAGGCTTTTTTGTGCGTCTTGATACGATACATGTCCCCAGAAAATTTCGTACATGTAGGTTGAACGTGAACGAGGGGCTAATCATTTCCAATTTTCTAGGTGGCGCTAGCGAGTCATTTTGCCACGCCCATGTGCGAAACTTGTAGAATACGAAATTATATATATATAATATAATCCGAGCAATTTCAATAGGGACCTCGCACGGTCGTGCTCGGGCCCTAAAAATATAATCCGAGCAAATTCAATAGGGACCTCGCACGGTCGTGCTCGGGCCCTAATAATCCGAGCAGATTCAATAGGGACCTCGCACGGTCGTGCTCGGGCCCTAAAAAAAATAAATAATAATCCGAGCAAATTCAATAGGGACCTCACACGGTCGTGCTCGGGCCCTAATTAAAGCTGCAAGCAGCGTTGGGCGGGCCCTCGCACTTGTAGCGCGTCCGCGTGTGAGCTGGCCGAGTTGCACGTTCTGGAGCTCTGCCGGTGCGGCTGTGAATTTCCTACGCGGTTCCGACGCCGCATGAAGGTGCTATATGTCACTTCCTGTGTCCCCTATGTGGAGCTACATAGCACTTGCCGCTATGAATATAAATCGGTATTGACGGGGTGGGAGATGGAGTTATCAAGCACGTAAAGTTTGTTTCAGATGTGAGCATGTACACTGAACAATAACGTACCCAAACAATAAAATAAATTCCTTTTATATTTCCCTGCCTTGTTGTTTATGTGTACATACAGAGGAAGAATGTGAGAACAGCACACATTTCATCGTTACTGTGTGTTAGAGCATGGGAGAACAGTGGATACTTTTAATACAGCCCACACCCCTAATACTGTGTAACTATAACAAGTAGAGAACAGAAGAAAAAGATGTTCTTTCTTTACAACTGTCTGCATAGCTTATTCATATTGTGTAATGAATGAAAATAAATAGGCCTACTAGGCTCCTCTCTACTTTGACATTTAAGATTAGCTTGTTTGATCCACCTTCATACACATGTGACATTATGAAATTACACAACGGATATACAGTATGAAAATAAGATTGATTGGATTATACTCACAGGAAGTATAAAACCTGTTACATGCGTCTATTAAAAGTAAAGTAACACAAAAATGTCAGGGAAATTACTTTACTTAGATTTCAGGACTGCAGTTGTACATTTGAAATACCTTCCTACCTACACACCAATACCGATTTATATTCATAGCGGCAAGTGCTATGTAGCTCCACATAGGGGACACAGGAAGTGACATATAACACCTTCATGCGGCGTCATAACCGCGTAGCAAATTCACAGCCGCATCGGCAGAGCTCCAGAATATGCAACTCGGCCAGCTCACACCCCGACACGCTACAAGTGCGAGGGCCCGCCCAGCTTTAATTAGGCTTTATTTTTCTAAGATCTGGTCAAACGTTGTTCCTGGGGCACTTGTAATAGTTGCAGTCGCTACCGAGAGAGGTTGAAAGGAGAAGTATGATTTATTCACTTTAGTTAGCTAATGCTAGCTAACTTCCTACTGGATGCAACATAATAAAGCCCTATTGTTCTGCTTTTTAATGATTGTAATAATGAACAGAGGCCGACCCTGCTTTACAGGAACAGTGTTGAGCGTTGTCTTTTGTCTCAATCGTTGTACCCCAACGCTATGGTTCACTTGTACTGTGTGATCGGTTGGTTTTAGCTTCTATCTTTAATTTTTTTCACGTCCGTTTGACAGCCTGAATACAACCTTCAAATGTATAATGCAACTGCAAAACTGTCTGTTTCTTTCTGAGATTGCTTTTTCACGCAATAGTAACTATGGGGGCGGGGCTTAGCGAAGGGTCAATTGTTCCTGTGTGATGGCTTGTGGGAAGAAACTGTTGAGTCTGTTGGTTTTGGCGTACAGTGCTCTGTAGCGCCTACCAGAGGGGAAAAGCTGGAACAGGTTGTGTCAGGGGTGAGAGGGATCTGCAGTGATGTTTCCTGCCCGTTTCCTGACTCTGGAAATGTATAAGTCCTGAATGGAGGGCAGGCTGGCACCGATGATCTTTTCTGCCATCCTGACTGTCTGTTGTAGTCTGCTCCTGTCCTTTTTGGTGGCAGATCCTGAAGTCCATGGTCATCTCCACAGTTTTGAGCGTGTTAAGCTCCAGGTTGTTCTGACCGCACCAGAGAGCCAGCTGATCAACCTCCCATATGTAGGCAGACTCCTCACCGTCCCGGATGAGGCCAATGACCGTTGTGTCGCCAGCGAACTTCAGGAGTTTGACAGATGGGTCTCCTGAGGTGCAGTCGTTGGTGCAGAGGGAGAAGAGCAGTGGGGAGAGCACACACCCCTGGGGGGCACCAGTGCTGATAGTCCGGGTGCTGGATGTGATGTTCCCCAGCCTCAGATTCAGATTCAGATTCATTCTTTATTGTCCTCAGTGGAGGAAATTTGCTTTCACAGTCTGTACAAAGAGCACCTTCAATATGAATTCTCCACACAAAGATTCCTCACCTGCTGACTCCTGTCAGTCAGGAAGTTTGTGATCCACTTACAGGTGGAGGCTGGCACAGTGAGCTGAGTGAGTTTGGTGCTGAGGATGTTCGGGATGATGGTGTTGAACGCTGTGAGAAATACATTATAAGTTGCTGATTTTTTAGGATTTCACTGTAAATAACTTGTGAGAAATGAGCATTGGTCACAGGGTTTTTCCTACACTCTAAATAATGCTGGGTTATTTAATCTACCCAACCGCTGTGTTAGGAAATGTTTGACCCATTATGGGTTATTTAAATGGAAATTGGGTAATTTTGTTCAACTCATGCGTTGAGTCAAAATCCATCAACCCAACATATATCGTTTGACCCAGCAAGTGGGTTATTTGTGCTTCGAACATCATCAGCAGAGTCCACACACCGAGCGCTCGTCACAGCAGAGAACCTGACTGGTCGTCCAGCGAGGAAAATAAATAATAAAAGGTATGTGTACACTACATTTCTTATTAACATTGTATGTGTTGCGTTACCTATTAAAGCAGTATCATTATATTGTCGAGGCTAGTTGGTTGGTTTGGCTTTACTACGTAGTTAATGTTAGCCATTTAGCTGACTGATAGCCTAACTTAAACCTTAACTTATCCGTTTAGTCTGAATTATATTAATGAATTAATTAAACAAGTTCATAATGCCCATGGGCATATGGTCATGGTTGCAAGGCAAATTTGCCAGCTTTTTTCAAGCTAGCCAGGTGATTCACTCGTTTACTAGCCAACAGCCAGTTAGTTGCTTTGCTATTATTTTAAATGGCTATAAACGAATGTGCTTGTTTTTGCTGAAGCTTTTAGGTGTTTGACTGATTAAAATATGTAAAAACAGTGAGATAATCTGATATGTCTGATTAAATGCATTTATTTAAGTTATGTGGTGACCCACAATAGATAAGAACAAATTCTAAAATGGCATCCTGGCAAACGACAAGGGCCACTTGAGTGAAGAGTTGATGTGACACGCCAAAGTATGTGCACATTTTGTGTAAAGGAGTCAATCGCAAAACAAACTTCTGGAAAAATTCTAAAGATAATTGTTACGGAATTGGTTTTCATTATTTTAGAATAATAAATATGTTTGAGAGGATTTAAGATTTTTTTTCCCGTTTGTAATAAAGAAATAGTCATTCAGTTCCACACTTCATACCAGTTGGTGGCAGTAATGCACCATATGTGTTGTGTGCCAACCGCCAAAAAACTTTAAAAGAAGAAGAAGACTCTAAATTAGGAACTTGTGTGTGCACCTGCGCGCCATTACATTTGCTGAGCGTTTACTACGACGTGACACGGATTTTTACTCATCAATTCTTTTCCTGTTATTTTGCAGGTAACTTGATAATATGCACACGAGATCTGTAATGCAATTGTGTTGGAGCCATTCTGTGTATAGCCATGGGTTGGCGCTGTGGGCAGCCACAAGTCTACTTAAGACATTGGGTAATTAGTGCAGGTGTGGCGCAGTGCGAGGTGCATGGTTTTTGACCGTGAGGCACTGCGTGTAATTATGGAGACTGACTTGAGTTAAGTTATTATTGAATAAATGTTTTATTTTTCGTTATGTTAATAAATGGACTGGCATATCCGACGTTAAGTTCAGACTTTTGAAAGTTTATTATTTTATTTTATTTTATTATTTTAAGCCAAAGGAAACAGCACGCCTGAAACACGCGTGCAAAACAACTTAAATGTGCGCCAACAATTAGTCAAAAACCACCTCTGTATGAGGAAAAGACTGATCAAGTTGAAACGACACGGTCCTTATGCTGTTCGTGCACTGTCACGGTGATCGGCTGAATGGAAACGCTGGCGCATCAGATAGCAGTAGGCCCATGGGCGCAGCGGGCCTCACATTGGACAGTGAGGCCAGGAAGAGGTGACGGACGGCGGAGATCGAGATCGGTGACGGACGGCGGAGATCGGTAGCGGACGTCAGTGAACGTTAGCAGACGTCGGTATAAAACGGTTTGAGACTCACAGTGAACAGTGAGGAGGTCCGGATGGGATGCGGTTAGGACGGACGGACACCATAGGCGACGGTTATGGAGGTTTGTGTGCGGCTTCACATTGGACAGTGAAGAAGGGGCACTTTGATGCAGATACTCGGACAAAGGAGGTAACGGCAGTTAGCACACACACATAAAAAGATGTATGCATTAAGAGCTGCAGTTATTAAAAGTATAAACAGCAAGAATAAAAGGAGAACACAAAATATTGACATTTGGTTAAAGTAAACGAGGACTTGAAATAAGACATTTGGGTCGAGGGGTTTACACAAGAAAAGTAAAGTGTTTATGCTTTATTTCTGATTTCTCGTTTTCATATTTAAATGAATGTTTCTTTTGTTTTGCTTTTTCTTGGTTGAAAGCGATGTAAAATGGATGAAAATGATCAAGGTATCGAGGTAACACATGTGGTGTCGGCTGACTCACAAAATGATAAAGAAGAAGCCTCTGTAAAAAAAAGATCTATAAAACCTACAGCAAAAGCATTGCTTTCTAAACTAAATGACTTGGAGACACTAAGAAAATCCAAATTAAGTAAAACCGCCAATCTAAAAAAAAAAAAACAAAAAAAACAAAAAAACAAAACTGTTCAAGGTTTAATGTGTGAGTCTGGTTATGAAGCTGAAATAAAGGGCAGCTTCAGCAAATATCAAGCTTTGATTAATGACGCAAAAGTTGCACATAATAATCTGCTTGAGTTGTTACCCGTAGAGGAAAGTAAGCATAGGGACAGCAACATCAGCATCAATTGTTTATTCTGTTTACAAAATCACAGTCTGGATGAATGTCAACGATTTGCCAATAACAAACATCGTGAAAAGATCAACTTCTTAAAGGAAAATGGAGTGTGCTTTGGTTGTCTCAACACTGGGCATTTGAGCAAAAATTGTGATAAGCGTAAAATCTG
>NW_025739936.1:0-1230 GCF_021292245.1 Micropterus dolomieu
TTGTTAGGTCATAAAATCCACAAAAGGAACTTTACACACTCGCTTAGCCTTGAGAAGCAAAAGAGTACTGTTAAGAGAAATATGGCTGTATGAAATTGGTATTGTTTGCTGTAAAGGTGAGATCTGGTGAAACACACTGCCCTGTGACTGATCTGTGTAAAACAACAGAAAGTGAGTTAAATTTGACTCCAAAGTCCAACAGGTCACTGGAAGCCATCAACTCAGTGTGTACAGGCTAAAACAGCCTGCTTCTACCTTTTAGAGGCTTTCATGTAGAAATCTCTGAGTTGAGCTCCAAATGGCTTCAAACTTACCCAGAAGACTTACAGAGACAACACCATCAAGAATCTTGAATCTCAACCTTCTGCCGCCTTTCCCAAGCTAGTTTCTTTCAGGGGCCACATAGGGGCCCAAAATCACAACAGCTCAAATCAGCGTCCCACACCCATCATACAGTTGTATTTTGGTATTAAAACTCCATTTAGAACTTATTAGGTGGTTGTTAGCTGATAGTGTCCACAAAAGCAGGTTTACACACTCGCTTAGCCTTGAGAAGCAAAAGAGTACTGTTAAGAGAAATATGGCTGTATGAAATTGGTATTGTTTGCTGTAAAGGTGAGATCTGGTGAAACACTCTGCCCTGTGACTGATCTGTGTAAAACAACAGAAAGTGAGTTAAATTTGACTCCAAAGTCCAACAGGTCACTGGAAGCCATCAACTCAGTGTGTACAGGCTAAAACAGCCTGCTTCTACCTTTTAGAGGCTTTCATGTAGAAATCTCTGAGTAGAGCTCCAAATGGCTTCAAACTTACCGAGAAGACTTACAGAGACAACACCATCAAGAATCTTGAATCTCAACCTTCTGCCGCCTCTCCCAAGATAGTTTCTTTCAGGGTCCACATAGGGGCCCCAAATCACAACAGCTCAAATCAACGTCCCACACCCATCATACAGTTGTATTTTGGTATTAAAACTCCATTTAGAACTTATTAGGTGGTTGTTAGCTCATAGTGTCCACAAAAGCAGGTTTACACACTCGCTTAGCCTTGAGAAGCAAAAGAGTACTGTTAAGAGAAATATGGCTGTATGAAATTGATATTGTTTGCTGTAAAGGTGAGATCTGGTGAAACACTCTGCCCTGTGACTGATCTGTGTAAAACAACAGAAAGTGAGTTAAATTTGACTCCAAAGTCCAACAGGTCACTGGAAGCCATCAACTCAGTGTGTAC
>NW_025739937.1:0-1250 GCF_021292245.1 Micropterus dolomieu
CGATCTCGCCTGATCTCGGAAGCCAGGCTTGGCAGGGCCTGCTTAGGACTTGGACGGGAGAGCGTCTGATCCCGGCTAGGGACTTCCAGGCGGACTGGATCCTTTTCCTGAATGTCCACCCAGGAATGAGCGTCTGTTTGTGAGTGAGGACCTCCGGGGAAAAGGAGATCTTTTGAACGTCTCTTTAGGAAACAGCAGGGGTCGCTGCTGCTGCTTCTTTTTCTCCCTATCCTGTACACAGTGCTGTGTAAATGTTACATCATGTTTTGAAGGCCCGTCTGGGGTGTGCAAAGGCAGCTTACGGCCATTCCGGCCTGGGACTGCCCGATCTCGCCTGATCTCGGAAGCCAGGCTTGGCAGGGCCGGCTTAGGACTTGGACGGGAGAGCGTCTGATCCTGGCTAGGGACTTCCAGGCGGACTGGATCCTTTTCCTGAATGTCCACCCAGGAATGAGCGTCTGTTTGTGAGTGAGGACCTCCGGCTGAAGGTGGCCTTGTCGCTGTACCCATACCCGGGAACGGGTGCCTATTCCTGTCTGTGGACTGCCAGCGTGAACGGTGTCCCGGTTCCTGGATGTTTACCCAGGAATCAGTGCCTGTGGATTCCAAGTGACTCTGGAGCACCTTGGACATTATGGGCAGAATACGTTTTTTGTCAATTAGCCGTAGAACATCTTTTGAAGTGCCGTTTGGGGGTGCCTGAGTGGCTTACGGCCACACCGCTCTGGGAGCGCCCGATCTCGTCCGATCTCAGATGTTTACCCAGGAATCAGTGCCTGTGGATTCCAAGTGACTCTGGAGCACCTTGGACATTATGGGCAGAATACGATTTTTGTCAATTAGCCGTAGAACATCTTTTGAAGTGCCGTCTGGGGGCGCCTGAGTGGCTTACAGCCACACCGCTCTGGGAGCGCCTGATCTCGTCTGATCTCGGAAGCTAAGCAAAGCAGGGCCTGGTTAGTACTTGGACGGGTGACCGCCTGGGAATACCCGGTGCTGTAAGCCTTTTTCGCTTCGCCTTCGAAAAACGGCAGAGGGCGCTTCGGTGAAAGGAGATCTTTTGAACGTCTCTTTAGGAAACAGCAGGGGGCGCTGCTGCTGCTGCTGCTGCTGCTTCTTTTTCTCCCTATCCTGTACACGGTGCTGTGTAAATGTTACATCATGTTTTGAAGGCCCGTCTGGGGTGTGCAAAGGCAGCTTACGGCCATTCCGGCCTGGGACTGCCCGATCTCGCCTGATCTCGGAAGCCA
>NW_025739938.1:0-866 GCF_021292245.1 Micropterus dolomieu
AGGGGACACAGGAAGTGACATATAGCACCTTCATGCGGCGTCGGAACCGCGTAGGAAATTCACAGCCGCACCGGCAGAGCTCCAGAATATGCAACTCGGCCGGTTCACGCGCGGACGCGCTACAAGTGCGAGGGCCCGCCCAACGCTGCTTGCAGCTTTAATTAGGGCCCGAGCACGACCGTGCGAGGTCCCTATTGAATTTGCTCGGATTATTTTTAGGGCCCGAGCACGACCGTGTGAGGTCCCTATTGAATTTGCTCGGATTATTAGGGCCCGAGCACGACTGTGCGAGGTCCCTATTGAATTTGCTCGGATTATTTTTAGAGCCCGAGCACGACTGTGCGAGGTCCCTATTGAATTTGCTCGGATTATTAGGGCCCGAGCACGACCGTGTGAGGTCCCTATTGAATTTGCTCGGATTATTTATTAGGGCCCGAGCACGACCGTGCGAGGTCCCTATTGAATCTGCTCGGATTATATTTAGGGCCCGAGCACGACCGTGTGAGGTCCCTATTGAATTTGCTCGGATTATTTATTTTTTTTTTATTTTTTTTTTTTTCTTTTTTCTGCAAAGTAGGCTCAACTGACATGGCCTAAACATTCTCGAAAACTCACCAAAATTTGCAAACATGTCAGAACCGGTGAAAAATTTCGTATTCTACAAGTTTCGCACATGGGCGTTGCAAAATGACTCGCTAGCGCCACCTAGAAAATTGGAAAAAATTAGCCCCTCGTTCACGTTCAACCTACATCTACGAAATTTTCTGGGGACATGTATCATGTCAAGACGCACAAAAAAGCCTCAAGAACCCATAGCCTAAAGTCAACAGGAAGTCGGCCATTTTGAATTTTATGGCCATTTTTGG
>NW_025739939.1:0-464 GCF_021292245.1 Micropterus dolomieu
CACTCTAATCAGCTAATTAAAGCAAAACACCTGCAAAGGCCTTTAAATGGTCTCTCAGTCTAGTTCTGTAGGCTACACAATCATGGGGAAGACTGCTGACTTGACGGCTGTCCAAAAGACGACCATTGACACCTTGCACAAGGAGGGAAAGACACAAAAGGTCATTGCTAAAGAGGCTGGCTGTTCACAGAGCTCTGTGTCCAAGCACATTAATAGAGAGGCGAAGGGAAGGAAAAGATGTGGTAGAAAAAAAGTGTACAAGCAATAGGGATAACCGCACCCTGGAGAGGATTGTGAAACAAAATACATTCAAAAATGTGGGGGAGATTCACAAAGAGTGGACTGCAGCTGGAGTCAGTGCTTCAAGAACCACCACACACAGACGTATGCAAGACATGGGTTTCAGCTGTCGCATTCCTTGTGTCAAGCCACTCTTGAACAAGACACAGAGTCAGAAGCGTCTC
>NW_025739940.1:0-900 GCF_021292245.1 Micropterus dolomieu
CACAACTACTGCTACTGACTGGTAACATATATACACAACTACTGCTACTGACTGGTAACATATACACACAACTACTGCTACTGACTGGTAACATATATACACAACTACTGCTACTGACTGGTAACATATACACACAACTACTGCTACTGACTGGTAACATATATACACAACTACTGCTACTGACTGGTAACATATATACACAACTACTGCTACTGACTGGTAACATATATACACAACTACTGCTACTGACTGGTAACATATATACACAACTACTGCTACTGACTGGTAACATATATACACAACTACTGCTACTGACTGGTAACATATACACACAACTACTGCTACTGACTGGTAACTGCTACTGACTGGTAACATTGAACACAACTACTGCTACTGACTGGTAACATATATACACAACTACTGCTACTGACTGGTAACATATATACACAACTACTGCTACTGACTGGTAACACATATACACAACTACTGCTACTGACTGGTAACATATATACACAACTACTGCTACTGTCTGTTAACATATATACACAACTACTGCTACTGACTGGTAACATATATACACAACTACTGCTACTGACTGGTAACATATATACACAACTACTGCTACTGACTGGTAACATATATACACAACTACTGCCACTGACTGGTAACATATATACACAACTACTGCCACTGACTGGTAACATATATACACAACTACTGCTACTGACTGGTAACATTGAACACAACTACTGCTACTGACTGGTAACATATATACACAACTACTGCTACTGACTGGTAACATATATACACAACTACTGCTACTGACTGGTAACATATATACACAACTACTGCTACTGACTGGTAACATATATACACAACTACTGCTACTGACTGGTAACA
>NW_025739941.1:0-1044 GCF_021292245.1 Micropterus dolomieu
ACCTTTGAATCACTTCTCATGTGCTTGTCTAGAAGTCCAATGCGCTATCCATTGCGCCACAGAGCCACATTTTGGTCTTCTGGATTAGCTTCAAATCTACTTGGATTTGCGGGAAACATTACGACTAGGCGATGTTAGCACTAAACAGTCATGCTCATGAATGTTTACTTAGCAATGTGGCTCTGTGGCGCAATGGACAGCGCATTGGACTTCTAGTTATCAATAAGTAATTCAAAGGTTGTGGGTTCGAGTCCCATCAGAGTCATGTTTTATAGAGGAAATGCAGTACAAACAAACAGCAGAGATGAACCTATAAAATAGAATTCCAGCATGAAGAGCGTTATTCAACATGCAGTGTTTCTATCATTAATGTAACAGAGCCACATTTTGGTCTTCTGGATTATCTTCAAATCTCCTTGGATTTGCGGGAAACATTACGACTGGGCGATGTAGAAATGCAGTACGAACAAACAGCAGAGATGAACCTATAAAATAGAATTCCAGCATGAAGGACGTTATTCAACATGCAGTGTTTCTATCATTAATGTAAGTCTTTAAACATCAAATCTGGAGGGATTCGAACACACAAACTTTGAATCACTTCACATGTGCTTGTCTAGAAGTCCAATGCGCTATCCATTGCGCAACAGAGCAAGGTCTTCGGGATTTGCGGGAAACATTACTACTAGGCGATGTTAGCAATTCCAGCATGAAGGGCTTAATTCAACATGCAGTATAAACAGTGTCTCTATCTTGTCAGTCTTTAAACATTGACTCTGGAGGGACTCGAACCCACAACCTTTGAATCACTTCTCATGTGCTAGTCTAGAAGTCCAATGCGCTATCCATTGCGCCACAGAGCCACATTTTGGTCTTCTCGATTATCTTCAAATCTACTTGGATTTGCGGGAAACATTACGACTGGGCGATGTAGAAATGCAGTACGAACAAACAGCAGAGATGAACCTATAAAATAGAATTCCAGCATGAAGGGCGTTATTCAACATGCAGTGTTTCTATCATTAATGTAAGTCTTTAAACATC
>NW_025739942.1:0-1203 GCF_021292245.1 Micropterus dolomieu
CTAGTAAGCCATTTTGTCTTACTAGTAAGCCATTTTGCCTTACTAGTAAGCCAAAATGGCGTACTAGTACTACTAGTAAGCGCTAAAACGTCTACTAGTACTACTAGTAAGCGCAAAAATGGTCACTAGTACTACTAGTAAGCACATTTTGGCCTTACTAGTACTACTAGTAGACATTTTTGCGCTTACTAGTAGTACTAGTAAGACCTAAAATGTCTACTAGTACTACTAGTAAGCATATTTTCATTCATTTTGCCTTTAAATATAGTGTAAAAATCTTTACTAGTACTACTAGTAGACGTTTTTTGACCTTACTAGTACTACTAGTAGGCGCAAAAATGTCTACTAGTAGTACTAGTAAGAGCCAAAACGTCTACTAGTACTACTAGTAGACACATTTTGACCCTACTAGTAGTACTAGTAGGCGCTAAAAAGTCTACTAGTAGTACTAGTAAGCGCAAAAGTGGCCTATGGAAAGCCATTTGAGCATTTATTCGATATCCTACTAGTGCGCGGTTTTTGGCTCTTACTAGTAAGCCATTTTGCCTTACTAGTAAGCCAAAATGGCCTACTAGTACTACTAGTAAGCGCTAAAATGGTCACTAGTACTACTAGTAAGCGCAAAAGTGGCCACTAGTAGTACTAGTAGACGCTTATGGAAAGCCGTTTGAGCATTTATTCGATATCCTACTAGTGCGCGGTTTTTGGCTTTTACTAGTAAGCCATTTTGCCTTACTAGTAAGCCATTTTGCCTTACTAGTAAGCCAAAATGGCGTACTAGTACTACTAGTAAGCGCTAAAACGTCTACTAGTATTACTAGTAAGCGCAAAAATGGTCACTAGTACTACTAGTAAGCACATTTTCGCCTTACTAGTACTACTAGTAAGCGCAAAAATGTCTACTAGTAGTACTAGTAAGCGCAAAAATGTCCACTAGTACTACTAGTAAGCACATTTTTGCCTTACTAGTGCTACTAGTAGACATTTTGGCGCTTACTAGTAGTACTAGTAAGACCTAAAATGTCTACTAGTAATACTAGTAAGTACATTTTCATTCATTTTGCCTTTAAATATAGTGTAAAAATCTTTACTAGTACTACTAGTAGACGTTTTTTGACCTTACTAGTACTACTAGTAGGCGCAAAAATGTCTACTAGTAGTACTAGTAAGAGCCAAAACGTCTACTAGTACTACTAGTAGACA
>NW_025739943.1:0-727 GCF_021292245.1 Micropterus dolomieu
TCAGTACTCATGATTACTACTACTATTTATCAGTACTCATGATTACTACTACTATTTATCAGTACTTATGATTACTACTACTATTTATCAGTACTCATGATTACTACTACTATTTATCAGTACTCATGATTACTACTATTTATCAGTACTCATGATTACTACTACTATTTATCAGTACTCATGATTACTACTATTTATAAGTACTCATGATTACTGCTATTTATCAGTACTCATGATTACTACTACTATTTATCAGTACTCATGATTACTGCTATTTATCAGTACTCATGATTACTACTACTATTTAACAGTACTCATGATTACTACTACTATTTATCAGTACTCATGATTACTACTACTATTTATCAGTACTCATGATTACTACTACTATTTATCAGTACTCATGATTACTACTATTTATCAGTACTCATGATTACTACTATTTATCAGTACTCATGATTACTACTACTATTTATCAGTACTCATGATTACTACTACTATTTATCAGTACTCATGATTACTACTACTATTTATCAGTACTCATGATTACTACTACTATTTATCAGTACTCATGATTACTACTACTATTTATCAGTACTCATGATTACTACTATTTATCAGTACTCATGATTACTACTACTATTTATCAGTACTCATGATTACTACTACTATTTATCAGTACTTATGATTACTACTACTATTTATCAGTACTCATGATTACTACTAC
>NW_025739944.1:0-1206 GCF_021292245.1 Micropterus dolomieu
GGTCTGGTCAAGGTGGTAGTCCGGCAGAGGACAGGTAGGCAGTCCTCGGGACCAATCAATTCCTTGTTGCAAAAGTTTTTCAACTACGGCAAAGTTGAAATTTTATTCACAAGGAATGAGGTGAATCTCCTCCCAGAAAAGCTGGTGACACAAAACGAAGCCCCAAACCGGCAAAGGTTTCAACCAGAAAGAGGAGGCGATTGCAGTCTAGGCCAAAAGGCCGAGAAGCGATCGGCCCCATTTCCCCTCCCTTTCTCTCACTCGTCATCGAGAGGCTACAAGAGCCCGAGTCGTTCGGTAGCCTCTGTCCAAAAGCCAGGCCTTCATCTCTCCGCAGCCCGATTTGATAGAGCCTGCCATGACCTGGGGAGGGGTAGGGGAACGGGTGTGGCCTGGTACTTGGGACTCGAGAGGCAGAGTGAGGCTTACAGTGAGGGTAGTGACCGGGACGACTAGGCTCGTCGGCGGCTCTGGAGGAGGGGCCTGTACTTACTCGGGTTTCTCTTCATAACGTACAAGTCTTTCGCCTTTTACTAAAGACTTCCGTGGAGAGGGACGCCAATAAGTTAAAACTATTTTTGGCAGGCTCTGCCGTGTGGCCGAGCCTCGTGCGTTTGTGAAAAGGAAATAAAACGCCGCCCTCGCCGAGGTTGAGCGGTGCGACGAGGAGCGCTCGGGGCGGAGGTGCTGAGATGCAGCCGTTGTTATGCGCAGTTGAAATCACTGCGCCACGGCAGGGGGAGAACTGCTCCGGGAGGTTGGCGCTGGAAGCAACCAGTTGGGGTTATCGCTTCTCGGCCTTTTGGCTAAGATCAAGTGTAGTATCTGTTCTTATCAGTTTAATATCTGATATGTCCCCTATAAGGGGGCAACATATTAAATGGATTTTTAGCACCGGGAGCTGAGACGAGGGGCTTGCTCCGTCCGCTCCACGCATCGACCCGGTATTGCAGTGCCTCCGGGAGCGGTGCACCCTTCTCCTGCCTTGTGTAAAACCAAAACACTGACCCAAACGCAGAGGTTCGTCGCTCTGCCGGACGCCGGACCGAAAAAGGCGCCAATCGCGGGGGCGGGGCGGCCGCTTTCAGCCAGCTGAAGCCTCAAAGAAGGCAGCGAGATTTGCACTTTTGATTGGCAGACGACGAGGGGATATTTGGGACCGGCATGGCTGTTAAATGTGCCCTGCATTTCCCCTCCCTCTCTCCC
>NW_025739945.1:0-596 GCF_021292245.1 Micropterus dolomieu
GGCTCAGGCCGCTGGGGCGGGTAGCTAGGCCGCTGGGGCAACTGGGGCTGCTTGGGCTCCTCTGGCTCAGGCCGCTGGGGCGGGTAGCTAGGCCGCTGGGGCAACTGGGGCTGCTTGGGCTCCTCAGGCTCAGGCCGCTGGGGCGGGTAGCTAGGCCGCTGGGGCAACTGGGGCTGCTTGGGCTCCTCAGGCTCAGGCCGCTGGGGCAACTGGGGCTGCTTGGGCTCCTCAGGCTCAGGCCGCTGGGGCGGGTAGCTAGGCCGCTGGGGCAACTGGGGCTGCTTGGGCTCCTCAGGCTCAGGCCGCTGGGGCTCCTCAGGCTCAGGCCGCTGGGGCTCCTCAGGCTCAGGCCGCTGGGGCGGGTAGCTGGGCCGCTGGGGCAACTGGGGCTGCTTGGGCTCCTCAGGCTCAGGCCGCTGGGGCACCTCAGGCCGCTGGGGCACCTCAGGCTCAGGCTGAAACTGGTTGGGCGGGTAGCTGGGCCGCTGGGGCACCTGGGGCGGCTGGGGCCGCTGGGGCGGGTAGCTGGGCCGCTGGGGCACCTGGGGCGGGTAGCTGGGCCGCTGGGGCACCTGGGGCGGGTAGCTGGGCCGCTG
>NW_025739946.1:0-863 GCF_021292245.1 Micropterus dolomieu
GTTCTTCAGCACCTAAAGAACATCCCAGCCAGCCTGGACCCTCACCAGTTTGCTTTCAGAACCAACAGATCCACAGAGGATGCCATCTCCACTGCCCTCCATTCAGCCCTCACACACCTTGAGGAAAACAACAGCTACATCAGAATGCTGTTTGTGGATTTCAGCTCAGCGTTTAACACAATCTCACCATGAAGCTGATCAGCAAACTCAGCACTCTGGGTTTAAATACAACACTCTGCAACTGGATACTGGACTTCCTCATAATCAGACCACAGTTAGATCAGATTGGCGGACTTACCTCCACTCTAGTGCTCAACACCCTAGCCCCCCAGGGCTGTGTGCTCTAAAGGAAGCTTAAGAAGACCAAATTCCTGTGCCAAGTTCTTGTCAGCTTTTACAGATTACAGCTGTAAGTCGCTTGGGGTACGTCTCTATCAGTTTTGCACATCAAGAGTTTTTGCCCATTCCTCCTTGCAAAACAGCTCGAGCTCAGTGAGGTTGGATGGAGAGCGTTTGTGAACAGCAGTTTTCAGTTCTTTCCACAGATTCTCGATTGGATTCAGGTCTCCATTCTAACACCTGGATATGTTTATTTGTGAACCATTCCAGTGTAGATTTTGCTTTATGTTTTGGATCATTGTCTTGTTGGAAGACAAATCTCCGTCCAGTCTCAGGTCTTTTGCAGACTCCATCAGGTTTTCTTCCAGAATGGTCCTGTATTTGGCTCCATCCATCTTCCCATCAATTTTAACCATCTTCCCTGTCCCTGCTGAAGAAAAGCATGATGCTGCCACCACCATGTTTGACAGTGGGGATGGTGTGTTCAGGGTGATGAGCTGTGTTGCCTTTACGCCAAACATAAC
>NW_025739947.1:0-515 GCF_021292245.1 Micropterus dolomieu
GCCTAATGATAAGGATGATGTTCAGTAAGATTATAGTGATGATGATGATGATGATGATGATGATGTGAGGAAGATTATAGTGATGATGATGATGATGATGATGATGTGAGGAAGATTATAGTGATGATGATGATGATGATGTGAGGAAGATTATAGTGATGATGATGATGATGATGATGATGATGTGAGGAAGATTATAGTGATGATGATGAGGAAGACTGTAGCCTAATGAAGAAGATGTTCAGTAAGATTATAGTAATGATGATGATGATGTGAGGAAGATTATAGTGATGATGATGATGATGATGTGAGGAAGATTATAGTGATGACGATGATGATGATGTGAGGAAGATTATAGTGATGATGATGATGAAGACTGTAGCCTAATGAAGAAGATGTTCAGTAAGATTATAGTAATGATGATGATGATGTGAGGAAGATTATAGTGATGATGATGATGATGATGTGAGGAAGATTATAGTGATGACGATGATGATGATGTGAGGAAGATTATA
>NW_025739948.1:0-744 GCF_021292245.1 Micropterus dolomieu
TTAGCAAACATCTCATTTCCTCTAGCTCATGTTAACTGTGAATGAAATTTTATCTGCGTTCAATAAAGTAGTAGTCATACATGTGAAACAACAAACCTGGATTTGAACATTTTTCAGTTACCTATCCAGGTAAAACTCCCAAATTCCAGAGTGAAAACAAATGGCGTGCTTATTGTAAAACACAGGCGAGCCAACACTAGACAAAAAGGAATACACACACTTAAATACCCAAGAGAGGTGGAGGAAACGAGACACAGGTGGAAACAAAAATCAACTCAAGGACAGGAAGTGAACTGACAAAGACCCATGAGGAAGGATTTAACAAAAGAAAACAGGAACTCACCAAACTCACAACCAAAACCAGGACATCCAGGGGTTAAAGTAGTTTTCATCAGAATTTGATAAACGCCTGTTTGTCTCATGTCCACATTCTCACCAAAACACTTCCTATTCAGCTCAGTCAGGAGAGACTTAAATGAAAAAGAGGCTTAAAGAGGAATTAAAAGGAAAAGGAACAGGAGAGTTTAAGAAATGTGAGAGGGATGTATGGCCTACCTGGTGGAGGGGCTGTGACCACAGAGGCCAGAACCAGAATGGATGACAACTGCTGAGTTTCCTTAATCTTAAAAAAAAGAGCTACAAAGATAAAATGAGGAACCAGCAGATCTCAGAGCAGTAAAATATCATCTTATCTGTGTTCTTCAGCAGCTGCTACAGTATCACCATATTGCACCATGGACATCA
>NW_025739949.1:0-327 GCF_021292245.1 Micropterus dolomieu
GCCCCACAGTCGCAGCAGCAGTAATAATAACAGTAGTAGTAGTAGTACTGTGCAGTAGTACTAGTAGTACTGACCCGGGGCCCCACAGTCTCAGCAGCAGTAATAATAACAGTAGTAGTAGTAGTACTGTGCAGTAGTACTGGTAGTACTGACCCGGGGCCCCACAGTCGCAGCAGCAGTAATAATAACAGTAGTAGTAGTAGTACTGTGCAGTAGTACTGGTAGTACTGACCCGGGGCCCCACAGTCTCAGCAGCAGTAATAATAACAGTAGTAGTAGTAGTACTGTGCAGTAGTACTGGTAGTACTGACCCGGGGCCCCACAGTC
>NW_025739950.1:0-1080 GCF_021292245.1 Micropterus dolomieu
TCAGAGATCAAGTCTTCGCCATGACACAGGAAGTTGTTGTAACTTCAGTGTACATGCTCACATCTGAACCAAACTTTACGTGCTTGATAACTCTCCCACCCCACTATGGAGGACCGATCCTGACACAGTCAGAAATAAATACAGAAATAAATAAATGCTCAATAAACAAATAAGTTTCCAATTAAATACACAAAAAATAAAGTAAATTAAAGCTGCAAGCAGCGTTGGGCGGGCCCTCGCACTTGTAAGCGCGTCCGCGCGTGAGCCGGCCGAGTTGCACATTCTGGAGCTCTGCCGGTGCGGCTGTGAATTTCCTACGCGGTTCCGACGCCGCATGAATGTGCTATATGTCACTTCCTGTGTCCCCTATGTGGAGCTACATAGCACTTGCCGATATGAATATAAATCGGTATTGACGTGTAGATGTCTGCGGGGTGGGAGAGTTATCAAGCACGTAAAGTTTGTTTCAGATGTGAACATGTACACTGAACAATAATGTACCCAAACAATAAAATAAATTCCTTTTATATTTCCCTGCCTTGTTGTTTATGTGTACATACAGAGGGAGAATGTGAGAACAGCACACATTTCATCGTTACTGTGTGTTAGATGTAAAAAAAAGATGTTCTTTCTTTACAACTGTCTGCATAGCTTATTCATATTGTGTAATGTATGAAAATAAATAGGCCTACTAGGCTCCTCTCTACTTTGACATTTAAGATTAGCTTGTTTGATCCACCTTCATACACATGTGACATTACTGTACAACTTGAGAAAGGTGAGTTGTTTTCTGCTCCAGCCTGCCTAAAAGAAAAGCGTTTTGGGGATTAAATGGACTTTATTAGCTGCTGCAGTGCAGGATGAACTCAGAATAGACCCATTTCTCACCTTATTATTCTAAATCATGCAACGAAGAAGAAGAAATGCATAAGAAATCCTGGGACAAAATCTGTCCACAAATACTGTACAGCATGTAGTCTGATGATCAAGACTTGTGTTATAGCTGACTTGGGCAGTGAAATGTTTAATTTTTTTAATTCATGTGGTCATAGTTGTCCACAACTCAAATCAGAATATAAG
>NW_025739951.1:0-688 GCF_021292245.1 Micropterus dolomieu
AGGCCCTGCCAAGCCTGGCTTCCGAGATCAGGCGAGATCGGGCAGTCCCAGGCCGGAATGGCCGTAAGCTGCCTTTGCACACCCCAGAAGGGCCTTCAAAACACAATGTAACATTTACACAGCACTGTGTACAGGATAGGGAGAAAAAGAAGCAGAAACAGCAGCAGCAGCAGCAGCGCCCCCTGCTGTTTCCTAAAGAGACGTTCAAAAGATCTCCTTTCACCGAAGCGCCCTCTGCCGTTTTTCGAAGGCGAAGCGAAAAAGGTTTACAGCACCACGTATTCCCAGGCGGTCACCCGTCCAAGTACTAACCAGGCCCTGCTCTGCTTAGCTTCCGAGATCTGACGAGATCGGGCGCTCCCAGAGCGGTGTTGCCGTAAGCCACTCAGGCGCCCCCAAACGGCCCTTCAAAAGATGTTCTACGGCTAATTGACAAAAAACGTATTCTGCCCATAATGTCCAAGGTGATCCAGAGTCACTTGGAATCCACAGGCACTGATTCCTGGGTAAACATCCAGGAACCGGAACACCGTTCACGCTGGCAGTCCACAGACAGGAATAGGCACCCGTTCCCGGGTATGGGTACAGCGACAAGGCCACCTTCAGCCGGAGGTCCTCACTCACAAACAGACGCTCATTCCTGGGTGGACATTCAGGAAAAGGATCCAGTCCGCCTGGAAGTCCCTAG
>NW_025739952.1:0-1054 GCF_021292245.1 Micropterus dolomieu
TGATCTCGGAAGCCAGGCTTGGCAGGGCCTGCTTAGGACTTGGACGGGAGAGCGTCTGATCCTGGCTAGGGACTTCCAGGCGGACTGGATCCTTTTCCTGAATGTCCACCCAGGAATGAGCGTCTGTTTGTGAGTGAGGACCTCCGGCTGAAGGTGGCCTTGTCGCTGTACCCATACCCGGGAACGGGTGCCTATTCCTGTCTGTGGACTGCCAGCGTGAACGGTGTCCCGGTTCCTGGCTGTTTACCCAGGAATCAGTGCCTGTGGATTCCAAGTGACTCTGGAGCACCTTGGACATTATGGGCAGAATACGTTTTTTGTCAATTAGCCGTAGAAAATCTTTTGAAGGGCCGTTTGGAGGCACCAGAGTTGCTTACGGCCACACCGCTCTGGGAGCGCCCGATCTCATCCGATCTCGGAAGCTAAGCAGAGCAGGGCCTGGTTAGTACTTGGACGGGTGACCGCCTGGGAATACCTGGTGCTGTAAGCCTTTTTCGCTTCGCCTTCGAAAAACAGCAGAAGGCGCTTCGGTGAAAGGAGATCTTTTGAACGTCTCTTTAGGAAACAGCAGGGGGCGCTGCTTCTTTTTCTCCCTATCCTGTAAACAGTGCTGTGTAAATGTTACATTGTGTTTTGAAGGCCCGTCTGGGGTGTGCAAAGGCAGCTTACGGCCATTCCGGCCTGGGACTGCCCGATCTCGCCTGATCTCGGAAGCCAGGCTTGGCAGGGCCTGCTTAGGACTTGGACGGGAGAGCGTCTGATCCTGGCTAGGGACTTCCAGGCGGACTGGATCCTTTTCCTGAATGTCCACCCAGGAATGAGCGTCTGTTTGTGAGTGAGGACCTCCGGCTGAAGGTGGCCTTGTCGCTGTACCCATACCCGGGAACGGGTGCCTATTCCTGTCTGTGGACTGCCAGCGTGAACGGTGTCCCGGTTCCTGGATGTTTACCCAGGAATCAGTGCCTGTGGATTCCAAGTGACTCTGGAGCACCTTGGACATTATGGGCAGAATACGTTTTTTGTCAATTAGCCGTAGAACATCTTTTGAAGGGCC
>NW_025739953.1:0-1978 GCF_021292245.1 Micropterus dolomieu
TACGGACATCAAATTTAGAATGCTGACGTTAATCTCAGAATGCTGACACTAAACTCAGAATACTGACACTAAACTGAGAATTGACACTAAATTTAGAATGCTGACTTTAATCTCGGAATGCTGACACTAAATTTAGAATACTGACTTTCATCTCAGAATGCTGACACTACTGACACTAAACTCAGAATGCTGACACTACTGACACTAAACTCAGAATGCTGACACTACTGACACTGAACTCAGAACTGACACTAAATTTAGAATGCTGACTTTAATCTCAGAATGCTGACATTAAACTCAGAATACTGACACTACTGACACTAAATTTAGAATGCTGACTTTCATCTCAGAATACTGACACTAAATTCAGAATGCTGACACTACTGTAACTAAATTTAGAATGCTGACTTTAATCTCAGAACTCTGACACTAAAATTAGAATGCTGACTTTCATCTCAGAATACTGACACTAAATTCAGAATGCTGACACTACTGACACTAAACTCAGAATGCTGACACTACTGACACTAAACTCAGAATGCTGACACTACTGACACTAAACTCAGAATGCTGACTTTAATCTCAGAATACTGACACTAAACTTAGAATGCTGACTTTAATCTCAGAATACTGACACTAAACTTAGAATGCTGACTTTAATCTCAGAATGCGGACACTACTCACACTAAATTTAGAATGCTGACGTTCATCTCAGAATGCTGACACTACTGACACTACATATAGAATGCTGACTTTCATCTCAGAATACTGACACTACTGACACTAAATTTAGAATGCTGACTTTCATCTCAGAACTCTGACACTAAATTTAGAATGCTGACTTTCATCTCAGAACTCTGACACTAAAATTAGAATGCTGACTTTCATCTCAGAATACTGACACTAAATTCAGAATGCTGACACTACTGACACTAAATTTAGAATACTGACTTTAATCTCAGAACTCTGACACTAAAATTAGAATGCTGACTTTCATCTCAGAATACTGACACTAAATTCAGAATGCTGACACTACTGACACTAAATTTAGAATACTGACTTTAATCTCAGAACTCTGACACTAAAATTAGAATGCTGACTTTCATCTCAGAATACTGACACTAAATTCAGAATGCTGACACTACTGACACTAAATTTAGAATACTGACTTTAATCTCAGAACTCTGACACTAAAATTAGAATGCTGACTTTCATCTCAGAATACTGACACTAAATTCAGAATGCTGACACTACTGACACTAAATTTAAAATACTGACTTTCATCTCAGAATGCTGACACTACTGACACAAAACTCAGAATGCTGACACTACTGACACTAAACTCAGAATGCTGACACTACTGACACTAAACTCAGAATGCTGACTTTAATCTCAGAATACTGACACTAAACTTAGAATGCTGACTTTAATCTCAGAATACTGACACTAAACTTAGAATGCTGACTTTAATCTCAGAATGAGGACACTACTGACACTAAATTTAGAATGCTGACTTTCATCTCAGAATGCTGACATTAATCTCAGAATGCTGACACTACTGACACTAAATTTAGAATGCTGACTTTCATCTCAGAATGCTGACACTACTGACACTAAATGTAGAATGCTGACTTTCATCTCAGAATACTGACACTAAACTCAGAATGCTGACTTTAATCTCAGAACTCTGACACTACTGACACTAAACTTAGAATGCTGACTTTCATCTCAGAATACTGACACTACTGACACTAAACTTAGAATGCTGACTTTCATCTCAGAATACTGACACTACTGACACTAAATTTAGAATGCTGACTTTCATCTCAGAATACTGACACTAAATTCAGAATGCTGACACTACTGACACTAAACTCAGAATACTGACACTAAACTGAGAATTGACACTAAATTTAGAATGCTGACTTTAATCTCGGAATGCTGACACTAAATTTAGAATACTGACTTTCATCTCAGA
>NW_025739954.1:0-1292 GCF_021292245.1 Micropterus dolomieu
GGGTTAAAACTTACACACAGGAGGGTGAAAGTAACACACAGGACGTTCGAAAATAACATGCAGGAGGGTCTAAAGTAACACACAGGAGGGACAAAAGTAATACACAGGACGGTCGAAAATAACATGAAGGAGGGTCTAAAGTAACACACAGGAGGGTGTAAAGAGAGTAACATACAGGAGTGTTGAAAATAACATGCAGGAGGGTCGAAAGTAACACACAGGAGGCATTAAGGTAACACACAGGAGGGTCAAAAGTAAAACATTGGAGGATTGAAGGAGGATAAAACAAAGGAGGGTTAAAAGTAACACACAGGAGGGTCAAAAATAACACACAGGAGGGTTGAAAGTAAAGAGGGTCAAAAATTACACACAGGAGGGTTGAAAGTAACACACGGGAGTGTTGAAAGTTAGGAGGATTAAAACTTACACACAGGAGGGTAAACAGTAACACGCAGGAGTGTTGTAAATAAGGATGGTTAAAATTTACACACTGGAGGGTTGAAAGCAACACACAGGGGTCAAAAGTAACATGCAGGAGGTTCAAAAGTAACACACAGGAGGGTTTAAAGTAACAGACTCCTGTGACACACAGGAGGGTCAAAAGTAACGCAGTCCTGTAACACAAAGGAGGGTCGAAAGTAACCCACAGGAGGGTCAAAAGTAACACGCAGGAGTGTTGAAAGTACGGAGGATTAAAGTTTATACAAAGGAGGGTTGAAAGTAAAAAAAAGGACGTTCGAAAATAACATGCAGGAGGGTCCAAAGTAACACACAGGAGGGTCAAAAGTATCACGCAGGAGTGTTGAAAGTAAGGAGGGTTGAAACTTACACACAAGAAGGTCAAAAGTAATACACAGGAGGGTCAAAAGTAATACACAGGACGGTCGAAAATAACATGCAGGAGGGTCTGAAGTAACACAAAGGAGGGTCAAAAGTAACACACAGGAGGGTCAAAAATTACACACAGGAGGGTTGAAAGTAACACACGGGAGTGTTGAAAGTTAGGAGGATTAAAACTTACACACAGGAGGGTCAAAAGTAACACGCAGGAGTGTTGAAAATAAGGAGGGTTAAAATTTACACACTGGAGGGGTGAAAGCAACACACAGGGGTCGAAAATAACATGCAGGAGGGTCCAAAGTAACACACAGGAGGGTCCAAAGTAACACACAGGAGGGTCAAAAGTATCACGCAGGAGTGTTGAAAGTAAGGAGGGTTGAAACTTACACACAAGAGGGTCAAAAGTAATACACAGCAGGGTCAAAAGTAACACGCAGGAGTGTTGAAAGTAA
>NW_025739955.1:0-960 GCF_021292245.1 Micropterus dolomieu
CCACACCCCGATCACTTAATTACAGCAATGTGATGGGGGTTAGGGACCGTGGTTATGGGAGGATGCCTCGGGTGGAGGATGCGCTTGCGAGCTATCTCTCCCCTCGACTTGCGTCCTCCCTGGAGAAGCCGGCGTTACCCTCCAAGCCATGTCGCACCACATCCACCCTCGTGGGGAAGGCTTACATGGCAGCGGGCCAGGCAGGTGCGAGCTTGCACACCATGGCGGTGCTTCAAGCCTACCAAGCCGACCTGCTTCAGGAGATGGTTCAGAGGGGGGGTCCCTCTGAGGAAGATCTGGCGGAACTTCGCAGAACCACAGACCTGTCTCTCCGGGCCACCAAGGAAACGGCCCGCTCTATTGGTCGATCCATGTCGGTTCTGGTGGCCACGGAGCGTCACCTATGGCTCAACCTCGCGGGCATGTCAGAGAGGGACAAGAGCTGCCTACTCGATGCACCGGTGAGCCCAGGGATCCCTTCCCTCTACGAGCTCCTACCGAGAGGAGAGGAAGCAGAGTGTCGCTTCTCGGGGGCCCCCCCGAGGGGCTGGGGCAGCGAGGCGACGCTCTCAACCTCAGCCTTCTGTGAGACGCGATCTGAGGACCGTCATCCAGTCCCGACGGAGCTCAGGGAAGAGGTCCTGAAGACCAGGGTAGGGGAGGTTTTTCTCCCCTCCCGCACCCCCCCCACCCCCCCCGGAGGCCGACCGAGGTCCCCTCCGCCGTGGCAACAGGTGATGTTATCCCGCCGTTTACACGTTCAGGACGCACCTGCCACCAACGAGTCCGCACCGTACTGCCTGCCCCGAGGGTCTGCAGGCGGACGGCATCCCGACTCACCCACCGTGGGTCTTCGGCGGCTCCCCCCTGCCGTTCTGGGGCTTCAGGGGTCCACCAGAAGATCACACGAGACACCGACCACCAGCCCCGAGGGGCTGGTTCCGTTGGCAGACTTTGCAG
>NW_025739956.1:0-1310 GCF_021292245.1 Micropterus dolomieu
TTCCTAAGGTAAGCTGATGAGTTTTAATATGGATCAAGGCCTAGAAGTTTGGTAGACATCTCAAGTGTGTTGCTACATTTCACTCCCACTTGATAATTGTTATTGATTGATGCATGTTCTCACCATACCCCATGTAAAAAATTTTCTTTTTTAGGAGAAAAAAGTCCTTTTTTCTGATCTTTTTTTCTTGTTTTCAACAGATCAGGTCATTAAGGAAACAGATTTGAATGAAACTGGATGGAGTCACAGGTTTTAATCTACCATCAAACGTTCCTAAGATAATCTGATGATTTTTATTTATTATTTATTGGACTTATATGTTTTTTCAGCAGACACCTCATGCGTACTGCTACATTTCACTCCCACTTGATAATTGTTATTGATTGATGCATGTTCTCACCATACCCCATGTAAAAAATTGTCTATTTAAGGAGAAAAAAGTCCTTTTTTCTGATCTTTTTTTCTTGTTTTCAACAGATCAGGTCATTAAGGAAACAGATTTGAATGAAACTGGATGGAGTCACAGGTTTTAATCTACCATCAAACGTTCCTAAGATAATCTGATGATTTTTATTTATTATTTATTGGACTTATATGTTTTTTCAGCAGACACCTCATGTAAAAAATTCTCTATTTAAGGAGAAAAAAGTCCTTTTTTCTGATCTTTTTTTCTTGTTTTCAACAGATCAGCTCATTAAGGAAACAGATTTGAATGAAACTGGATGGAGTCACAGGTTTTAAACTACCATCAAACGTTCCTAAGATAATCTGATGATTTTTATTTATTATTTATTGGACTTATTTGTTTTTTCAGCAGACACCTCATGCGTACTGCTACATTTTACTCACACTTGATAATTGTTATTGATTGATGCATGTTCTCACCATACCCCATGTAAAAAATTGTCTATTTTAGGAGAAAAGTCCTATTTTTAAATCTTTTTTTCTTGTTTTCAACAGATCAGGTCATTAAGGAAACAGATTTGAATGAAACTGGATGGAGTCACAGGTTTTAAACTACCATCAAACGTTCCTAAGAGAATCTGATGATTTTTTTGTTATTTATTGGACGTATATGTTTTTTCAGCAGACACCTCATGTAAAAAATTCTCTATTTAAGGAGAAAAAAGTCCTTTTTTCTGATCTTTTTTTCTTGTTTTCAACAGATCAGCTCATTAACAAAACAAATTTTAATGAAAGTGGATGGAATCACAGGTTTTAAACTACCATCAAATGTTCTTAAGGTAAGCTGAAGATTTTTAGTTTTTTATCAGGCTTAGAGGTTTGGGCAGACACCTCATGCGTACTGC
>NW_025739957.1:0-1240 GCF_021292245.1 Micropterus dolomieu
TTCTTAGCTAGCATGGAGCGACACTCCAGCATGGAGGAATTAAAGAATGGGGTATTTCTATTAAGAGAATATTGTAATCTAAACTAAATATTTAATTTTTAGTTACACTTACAAAATAAGGACAATTCTTATGTAGCAAAAAAAAAAAAATACAAGTGTTAACAGCGTCCAAATAACTCTAAATGTAGTCTTTCAGTAACATATAGACTATGTCCCTCATTCTAAACTAAAGCCTTACTCATAACTAAGTCACTAGTCAAGCTAATAGGCCTCCTCTTTCCCTTTAGTAAAAAAAAGCTAGAATTATAAAAAAAATATAGTTTACAACTTCATCAACTGGAAACTTCAAGAGCTAAAGTTTGAGCCTTCTACTGAGAACCAGCTGCCTTTTGCTAATTAGGCTTTATTAGACTATTACAGAGGTCATGAAGTCCAGAACCCTTCCCTTGGGGATGAAGTATTCAAATGCTAGTTAGCTACTTTGTTGACATAACAGGACAGTAGTTTTCTGTTGAAAATAAAACAGAAGGTTATAATAAATCTCCTACAGGTGAAAGAATAAAAATCAGCTTCTTTATTTTGGCTCAACCGTGATCTGTGCTAATAACACTTATTGCACGTCTCACAAAGCTTGACAAAAGCAGCTCGGAAAATGAGGACTACTGTTGCGTGTCCTGTACTAACTCTTAGTAGCAAGGGTAAAATTTGCAACATGTTAACTTACACATAGAAGATTGATCCTGATGAGTATTGCGGTATTAGATTTACACATTTTAAATATGGGGAAGAGAGAGAGAGAGCATTGGCATTTGATCACTACATGGTAGGGATCACTAAATTGCTTTGCAGTTACTACATAACAAATGTAATGAAAATTACGAGTTAACCCTAGAGTTTGGGTTATCGATGGCAATCTGTTTTCCTCTTTTGTAGTGTCTCTGAAAAATGCTATGGAAGGGGACACTAGAAAAAAAATAGAAACAGCAAGGTTCTCAAAAAAGAGGTCGCAGCAGTGATGAGACTTTTTACTAAAACCTTATTGTCAAGGGCAAACTAGCCACTATGGTTGAATGCAAGACCTGCAATGAAACAGTGTAAGACTGCTGAACATCCTGTTCTGGCTAGTCAAGAACCCCGTGGTAAATCTGGGCATTACATAAAAATAAAAAGCCATATGATAGATATTGTTACAGACTTTTGTTGTTGAAGCTGCTGGTTCCTGTTGAGCTTTGGAACGTGC
>NW_025739958.1:0-1529 GCF_021292245.1 Micropterus dolomieu
CAAACCTCATGAGATCCCTCCAGGACGTCCCATTGTGTCCGATTGCAGCAGTGAGACGTATTATACAGCTGAGTTTATTGATCATTTTCTTAATCCTCTCTCGATAAGACATGCCAGTTATATCAAAGACACGTATGATTTCGTAAACAAAATTAAACAAATTAACATCCCCCTGAATGCCTTCCCCTTCACCATGGACATTGACAGCCTATACACAAACATTGTAATCCCAGAAGGCATTCAAGCAGTAAAAAATATATTCCAAAAATACCCAGACGCCAAAAGACCCGACAATTTCAATTTTTTCTTCCCTAACCCATAGGGGCCACAAATCACAACAGCTCAAATCAGCGTCCCACACTCATCATACAGTTGTATTTTGGTATTAAAACTCCATTTAGAACTTATTAGGTGGTTGTTAGCTCATAAAAACCACAAAAGGAGCTTTACACACTCACTTAGGCTTGAGAAGCAAAAGAGTCCTGTTCAGTGAAATATGGCTTTATGAAATTGGTATTGTTTGCTGTAAAGGTGAGATGTGGTGAAACACTCTGTCCTGTGACTGATCTGTGTAAAACAACAGAAAGTGAGTTAAATTTGACTCCAAAGTCCAACAGGTCAATGGAAGCCATCAACTCAGTGTGTACAGGCTAAAACAGCCTGCTTCTACCTTTTAGAGGCTTTCATGTAGAAATCTCTACATAAGTCCTGTTCAGTGAAATATGGGTGCATCAAATTGATATTTTTTGTTGTAAAGAAGAGATCTAGTGAAACAGTCTGCCCTGTGACTGATCTGTGTAAAACAACAGAAAGTGAGTTAAATTTAACTCCAAAGTACAACAGGTCACTGGAAGCCATCAACTCAGTGTGTACAGGCTAAAACAGCCTGCTTCTACCTTTTAGAGGCTTTCATGTAGAAATCTCTGAGTTGAGCTCCAAATGGCTTCAAATTTACCGAGAAGACTTACAGGGACAACACCACCAAGAATTTTGAATCTCAACCTTCTGTCGCCTCTCCCAAGCTAGTTTCTTTCAGGGGCCACATAGGGGCCACAAATCACAACAGCTCAAATCAGCGTACCACACCCATCATACAGTTGTATTTTGGTATTAATACTCCATTTAGAACTTTTTAGGTTGTTGTTAGCTCATAAAATCCACAAAAGGAGCTTGACACACTCGCTTAGGCTTGAGAAGCAAAAGAGTACTGTTCAGAGAAATATGGCTGTATGAAATTGGTATTGTTTGTTGTAAAGGTGAGATCTGGTGAAACACTCTGCCCTGTGACTGATCTGGGTAAAACAACAGAAAGTGAGTTAAATTTGACTCCAAAGTCCAACAGGTCACTGGAAGCCATCAACTCAGTGTGTACAGGCTAAAACAGCCTGCTTCTACCTTTTAGAGGCTTTCATGTAGAAATCTCTGAGTTGAGCTCCAAATGGCTTCAAACTTACCCAGAAGACTTACAGAGACAACACCACCAAGAATCTTGAATCTCAACCTTCTGCCGCCTCTCCCAAGCTAGTTTC
>NW_025739959.1:0-809 GCF_021292245.1 Micropterus dolomieu
TTATACAAGCTGTACGCTCGCTACTTTACACTGTTATACAAGCTGTACGCTCACTACTTTACACTCTTATACAAGCTGCACGCTCGCTACTTTACACTCTTATACAAGCTGTACGCTCACTACTTTACACTGTTATACAAGCTGCACGCTCACTACTTTACACTGTTATACAAGCTGTACGCTCGCTACTTTACACTCTTATACAAGCTGCACGCTCGCTACTTTCCACTGTTATACAAGCTGTACGCTCACTACTTTACACTGTTATACAAGCTGTACGCTCGCTACTTTACACTGTTATACAAGCTGCACGCTCGCTACTTTACACTCTTATACAAGCTGTACGCTCACTACTTTACACTGTTATACAAGCTGCACGCTCACTACTTTACACTGTTATACAAGCTGCACGCTCACTCACTACTTTACACTGTTATACAAGCTGCCCGCTCACTACTTTACACTGTTATACAAGCTGCCCGTTCACTACTTTACACTGTTATACAAGCGGCACGCTCACTGCTTTACACTGTTATACAAGCTGCACGCTCACTACTTTACACTGTTATACAAGCTGCGCGCTCACTACTTTACACTGTTATACAAGCTGCGCGCTCACTACTTTACACTGTTATACAAGCTGCGCGCTCACTACTTTAAACTGTTATACAAGCTGCTCGCTCACTACTTTACACTGTTATACAAGCTGCACAAGCTGTACGCTCACTACTTTACACTGTTATACAAGCTGCACGCTCACTACTTTACTACTTTAATTAGAATATCATCAAAAAGTTGATTTATTTCAG
>NW_025739960.1:0-1028 GCF_021292245.1 Micropterus dolomieu
TTTTCTTTTAGGCAGGCTGGAGCAGAAAACAACTCACCTTTCTCAAGTTGTACAGTAATGTCACATGTGTATGAAGGTGGATCAAACAAGCTAATCTTAAATGTCAAAGTAGAGAGGATCCTAGTAGGCCTATTTATTTTCATTCATTACACAATATGAATAAGCTATGCAGACAGTTGTAAAGAAAGAACATCTTTTTCTTCTGTTCTCTACTTGTTATAGTTACACAGTATTAGGGGTGTGGGCTGTATTAAAAGTATCCACTGTTCTCCCATGCTCTAACACACAGTAACGATGAAATGTGTGCTGTTCTCACATTCTTCCTCTGTATGTACACATAAACAACAAGGCAGGGAAATATAAAAGGAATTTATTTTATTGTTTGGGTACATTATTGTTCAGTGTACATGTTCACATCTGAAACACACTTTACGTGCTTGATAACTCTCCCACCCCGCAGACATCTACACGTCAATACTGATTTATATTCATAGCGGCAAGTGCTATGTAGCTCCACATAGGGGACACAGGAAGTGACATATAGCACATTCATGCGGCGTCGGAACCGCGTAGGAAATTCACAGCCGCACCGGCAGAGCTCCAGAATATGCGACTCGGCCGGCACACGCGCGGACGCGCTTACAAGTGCGAGGGCCCGCCCAACGCTGCTTGCAGCTTTAATTTACTTTATTTTTTTGTGTATTTAATTGGATGCTTATTTATTTATTGAGCATTTATTTATTTCTGTATTTATTTCTGACTGTGTCAGGATCGGTCCTCCATAGCGGGGTGGGAGAGTTATCAAGCACGTAAAGTTTGGTTCAGATGTGAGCATGTACACTGAAGTTACAACAACTTCCTGTGTCATGGCGAAGACTTGATCTCTGACGCCACGCCACGGACACACCCATTGACGAAAACTCGCAAATAGCACAACTTTTCATCTTCAATGCCTTTAGAAGGCACAGCACAAATTTGAAGTCGGTCGGACTAAATCCCTAGGAGGAGTTCGTTAAAGTACGAAGTGT
>NW_025739961.1:0-484 GCF_021292245.1 Micropterus dolomieu
GGTGGAGACTGAAACACAGTGAGTTGAGGTGGTGGTGTTGGAGACTGAAACACAGTGAGGTGGTGGTGGTGGAGGTGGTGGTGGAGACTGAAACACAGTGAGGTGGTGGTGGTAGTGGAGACTGAAACACAGTGAGGTGGTGGTTGTGGTGGAGACTGAAACACAGTGAGGTGGTGGTGGTGGAGGTGGTGGTGGAGACTGAAACACAGTGAGGTGGTGGAGGTGGTGGTGGTGGTGGAGACTGAAACACAGTGAGGTGGTGGAGGTGGAGACTGAAACACAGTGAGGTGGTGGTGGTGGTGGTGGTGGAGACTAAAACTCAGTGAGGTGGTGGAGGTGGTGGTGGAGACTAAAACTCAGTGAGGTGGTGGAGGTGGTGGTGGAGACTGAAACACAGTGAGGTGGTGGAGGTGGTGGTGGTGGTGGAGACTGAAACACAGTGAGGTGGTGGTGGTAGTGGTGGTGGTGGAGACTGAAACACAGT
>NW_025739964.1:0-1166 GCF_021292245.1 Micropterus dolomieu
TTTAGAAGGCACAGCACAAATTTGACGTCGATCCGACTAAATCCCTAGGAGGAGTTCGTTAAAGTACGAAGTGTGTAAATCATCCAAAAATGGCCATAAAATTCAAAATGGCCGACTTCCTGTTGACTTTAGGCTATGGGTTCTTGAGGCTTTTTTGTGCGTCTTGACACGATACATGTCCCCAGAAAATTTCGTAGATGTAGGTTGAACGTAAACGAGGGGCTAATTTTTTCCAATTTTCTAGGTGGCGCTAGCGAGTCATTTTGCAACGCCCATGTGCGAAACTTGTAGAATACGAAATTTTTCACCGGTTCTGACATGTTTGCAAATTTTGGTGAGTTTTCGAGTATGTTTAGGCCATGTCATTTGGGCCTACTTTGCAGAAAAAAGAAAAAAAAATAAAAGAAAAAAAAAAAAAAAAAAAAAAAAAAATAATCCGAGCAAATTCAATAGGGACCTCACACGGTCGTGCTCGGGCCCTAATAATAATCCGAGCAGATTCAATAGGGACCTCGCACGGTCGTGCTCGGGCCCTAAAAATATAATCCGAGCAGATTCAATAGGGACCTCGCACGGTCGTGCTCGGGCCCTAATAATCTGATTACTGCAATCTGAGTTATGAAGGCCTACAATGGTTTTCATATTTGCCCATGCTGAGCCAGGATTTTTGGATGCCATCTTATTTTCTAGTTTTTCCTTATAGCTTTGTTTAGCTTTAAGAATTTCAACCTTTAAATCCTTAGTAGCCACATGTAAGTCCATAGTTGTTCCGTGTTTAAATGCTATTTTTTTCCTTTGTAAACAGGACTTAACTGATTTAGTAACCCAGGGCTTATTGTTCGAATAAATTTTTACCTTTTTACATGGAATTATCATGTCCCTGCAAAAAGCCATATATGAACATGTAACATCAACCATTGAGTCCAAATCGTCACCACAGTCTTGTTTAAAAATGTTCCAGTCTGTGCAGCTATAACAGTCTTTTAGACAGGACACAGCATCTTCTGACCACATTCTAATTTCCTTGATCACAGTTTTCTCCCTTTTTAAAACAGTCTTATATGTAGGCAGCAAATGTACACAATTGTGATCCGACGAGCCCAAAGGTGCCAAGGGTACAGATTTGTATGCACCTCTCACCGATCCATAACACAGATCTAAAGTCT
>NW_025739965.1:0-1291 GCF_021292245.1 Micropterus dolomieu
GTCAGTAGTGTCAGCATTCTGAGATGAAAGTCAGCATTCTAAGTTTAGTGTCAGTAGTGTCAGAGTTCTGAGATTAAAGTCAGCATTCTGAGTTTACTGTCAGTATTCTGAGATGAAAGTCAGCATCCTAAATTTAGTGTCAGAGTTCTGAGATGAAAGTCAGCATTCTAAATTTAGTGTGAGTTTACTGTCAGTATTCTGAGATGAAAGTCAGCATCCTAAATTTAGTGTCAGAGTTCTGAGATGAAAGTCAGCATTCTAAATTTAGTGTCAGTAGTGTCAGCATTCTGAGATGAAAGTCAGCATTCTAAATTTAGTGTCAGAATTCTGAGATGAAAGTCAGCATCCTAAATTTAGTGTCAGAGTTCTGAGATGAAAGTCAGCATTCTAAATTTAGTGTCAGTAGTGTCAGCATTCTGAGATGAAAGTCAGCATTCTAAATTTAGTGTCAGAATTCTGAGATGAAAGTCAGCATTCTAAGAAAGTGTCAGTAGTGTCAGAGTTCTGAGATTAAAGTCAGTATTCTAAATTTAGTGTCAGTAGTGTCAGCATTCTGAATTTAGTGTCAGTATTCGGAGATGAAAGTCAGCATTCTAAATTTAGTGTCAGAGTTCTGAGATGAAAGTCAGCATTCTAAATTTAGTGTCAGTATTGTCAGTATTCTGAGATGAAAGTCAGCATTCTATATGTAGTGTCAGTAGTGTCAGCATTCTGAGATGAAAGTCAGCATTCTAAGTTTAGTGTCAGTAGTGTCAGCATTCTAAGTTTAGTGTCAGTAGTGTCAGAGTTCTGAGATTAAAGTCAGCATTCTGAGTTTACTGTCAGTATTCTGAGATGAAAGTCAGCATCCTAAATTTAGTGTCAGAGTTCTGAGATGAAAGTCAGCATTCTAAATTTAGTGTCAGTAGTGTCAGCATTCTGAGATTAATGTCAGCATTCTGAGATGAAAGTCAGCATTCTAAGAAAGTGTCAGTAGTGTCAGAGTTCTGAGATTAAAGTCAGTATTCTAAATTTAGTGTCAGTAGTGTCAGCATTCTGAGATTAATGTCAGCATTCTGAGATTAAAGTCATCATTCTAAGAAAGTGTCAGTAGTGTCAGAGTTCTGAGATTAACGTCAGCATTCTAAATTTGATGTCCGTAGTGTCAGCATTCTGAGATGAAAGTCAGCATTCTAAGTTTAGTGTCAGTAGTGTCAGAGTTCTGAGATTAAAGTCAGCATTCTGAGTTTACTGTCAGTATTCTGAGATGAAAGTCAGCATCCTAAATTTAGTGTCAGAGTTCTGAGATGAA
>NW_025739966.1:0-973 GCF_021292245.1 Micropterus dolomieu
TACATTCAAATGATTTTTACTTTTTAAATATTTGAATGTACAAATACAAGACATTTTAACTAGTTAAAAACCTTTTTCAGACATGCAAACATTTGAATGTACAAGTTCAAAACATTTCAAAGTACAAACACATAATTTTTCCACACATTCAAATATTAATTTCAAAAGTATTGTACTTGTACATTCAAACTTTTGAATGTCTGGAAAAGTTTTGTGCTCCTAAATTCAAATGTTTTGTGCTTGCACATTCAAATGTTTGACTGTGTGGAAAGAAACTGTACATTCAAAAGTTTGAATGTGTGCAAAAGTTTTGTGCATGTACATTCAAATGTTTTGTACTTTTTAAATATTTGAATGTACAAGACATTTTCAATAGTAAAAAAACCTTTTTCCAGATATGCAAACATTTGAATTTACAAGTACAAAACATTTTCGCAAGCACAAAGCTTTTCCACACATTCAAAATTTGGAATGTACAAGTTCAATATATTTGAAATTACAAAGACAAAACTCTTCCACACATTCAAACGTTAAGTACAAAAGTATTGTACTTGTACATTCAAATGCTTTGTACGTTTTAAACATTTGAATGTACAAGTACAACACATTTTCACAAGCACAAAGCTTTTACACACATTCAAATATTCATTTCAAAGGTATTGTACTTGTACATTCAAATGTTTGAATGCGTGGAAAGAAATTGTACTTGTACATTCAAAAGTTTGAATGTGTGCAAAAGGTTTGTGCTTGTACATTCAAATGATTTTTACTTTTTAAATATTTGAATGTACAAATACAAGACATTTTAACTAGTTAAAAACCATTTTCAGACATGCAAACATTTGAATGTGCAAGTACAACACATTTTCACAAGCACAAAGCTTTTACACACATTCAAATATTAATTTCAAAAGTATTGTACTTGTACATTCAAATGTTTGAATGTCTGGAAACGCTTTGTGCTCCTAAATTC
>NW_025739967.1:0-1708 GCF_021292245.1 Micropterus dolomieu
AACAAATGCAGTAATTTCATCAACTTACCAGGCAGCGTACTTCAGAAACACTGAAATGAACAGGACTCAGTGCTGGAACTATCCAGTGTTTGGAACTATCTGCTGCCCTGTGACGCGCGTTACTTTCGCATTCCAAAGTTCCAATAGAAGTCAATGGAAGTGTCATAACTCTCTTATAGAGGGTAGGCGTTGATGTCACTTCTACTTCCGGAACACGCTGGACAGAGTGGCAAAACATCTGTTACCATGGCTGCGTTTAGCAAACTTGAAGTAAAACAAGTGATTATTTGCTCAAATTAAAGGCAGTCGGACTCAACAGTGATCCTAACTGCTTACTAAAGAACCAGTGTTCCAGCTCTTTCCCATTTTCAATGTGTTCCTTGTGTTTTAGCTGTTTTGAGGTAACACTGCTGCTCATCTTTCTGCCACTCCGGTACCATAAATCCGTTCTGTGACATCATGCGCACACCCTCTATTTAATGGCCCTGGGTCAAAGGAAACACACAGGAGGGTCGAAAGTAACATGCTGGAGTGTCAAAAGTAACACACAGGAGTGTTGAAAGAAACACACAGGAGTGTTGAAAGAAACTGTGAAGGAGCATAAAACACAGGAGGGTTAAAAGTAACACACTGGAGGGTCAAAAATAACACACGAGGGTTGAAAGTAATACACGGGAGGGTTGAAAGTCAGGAGGATTAAAACTTACACACAGGAGGGTCAAAAGTAACACGCAGGAGTGTTGAAAGTAAGGAGGGTTAAAATTTATACACTGGAGGGTTGAAAGTAACACACAGGGGTCGAAAGTAACATGCAGGAGGTTCAAAAGTAACACTCATGAGGGGTTAAAGTAAGACACTCCTGTAACATACAGGAGGGTCAAAAGTAACACGCAGGAGTGTTGAAAGTAAGGAGGGTTAAAATTTATACACTGGAGGGTTGAAAGTAACACACAGGGGTCGAAAGTAACATGCAGGAGGTTCAAAAGTAACACTCATGAGGGGTTAAAGTAAGACACTCCTGTAACATACAGGAGGGTCAAAAGTAACACAGTCTTGTAACACAAAAGCGGGTCAAAAGTAACCCACAGGAGGGTGTAAAGTAACGGACAGGAGGGTGTAAAGAGGGTAACATACAGGAGGGTTGAAAATAACACGCAGGAGGGTCGAAAGTAACACACAGGAGGGTTGAAGGAGAGTAACACACAGGATGGTTTAAGGTAACAATCAGGAGGGTCAAAAGTAACACGCAGGACGGTCTAAGGTAACACACAGGAGGGTCTAAAGTAACACACAGGAGGGTGTAAAGAGGGTAACACACAGGAAGGTTGAAAGTAACACACAGGAGGGTTGAAAGTAACACATAATCTTACAGTTAATATCTTCCGATAAACCATGACTAAATCTGGCTACATAAAATAGCACTATTAACAAGATTCATGAGAGGACAGCTAAGGAGTTACAATGTAAACAAATGCAGTAATTTTATCAACTTACCAGGCAGCGTACTTCAGAAACACTGAAATGAACAGGACTCAGTGCTGGAACTATCCAGTGTTTGGAACTATCTGCTGCCCTGTGACGCGCGTTACTTTCGCATTCCAAAGTTCCAATAGAAGTCAATGGAAGTGTCATAACTCTCTTATAGAGGGTAGGCGTTGATGTCACTTCTACTTCCGGAACACGCTGGACAGAGTGGCAAAACATCTGT
>NW_025739968.1:0-3499 GCF_021292245.1 Micropterus dolomieu
CTCTATTCAATACTGTATTTAACTACAACTTTCTTGGTTGCTAATGAATTATAAGGAAATGGAGCATTGTTAAGTGTGTGCATAGTATTATACACTATATATAGTTATATGTTGCCATGTAAGGTGCAACCTGAAAATGGTTTAAAGGCATAGCTTGATTTTGTGTTCAGATATGAGAACAATATTGATCTTGTCATTCAACTCTCAGCAAGTCAGTCAAGCTAAGCAGGCAACAATTAAAATAAGAAATACCCACTGCCATCATACATAGTGTACAATTTTGATGTGTATTATATAAATGTAGATACAAATCCAAACCCTTAGGGTGACATTGCATAAGATCCTCATCGAGTGTTAGAACTGCTGAGATAGTGTTGGTCGTTCATGGAATTTGATGACAGACAGACTGACAGATAATTCATTTATTCAGTATAAAAATCACCACCAAAAACACTGAGCCAGGAGAATTCTTGCAGGAATATATTTGAAGACACATCACTGACTCCAAAGAAGGGGCCCGGTCCTGAGAGTACTCCTTGTTATGGTACTAAAGAAGTCCTCAACGATTACACAGTGGCATTAAAGTACTATAAAACAAATGTCTGGGTTTGATAACAAACCGATTCTCTATTCCCTCAACAGCCCAGGACCTCCACATCCAGCATCTTCACCACCAAGATTGTCTGAGACCAGCCAGCCGGACAGCTGCTGCAAGAATCGTTTAGCATCCTCAAATAATTTCTGCACAAACTGTCAGGAACCATCTCAGGAATCTCATCTGCATGCTCGTCATCCTCTTTGGGGTCTCGACCTGACTGCAGTTTGCCATCATAACCGACTTGAGTGGGCAAATGCTCACATACGATGGCGTCTGGCACTTTGGAGAGGTGTTCTCTTCATGGATGAATCCCAGTTTTCACTGTGCAGAGCAGATGACGTGTGTATGGCTTCGTGTGGGTGAGCGGTTTGTTGATGTCCTAGTTGTGGATCGAGTGGCCCATGGTGGCGGTGGGGTTATGGTATGGGCAGGTGTGTTTCATGGACAACAAACACAGGTGCATTTTATTGATGGCATTTTGAATGCATAGAGATACCATGACGAGATCCAGAGGCCCATTGTTGTGCCATTCATCCACAACCATCACCTCATGTTGCAGCATGATAATGCACGGCCCTATGTTGCAAGGATTACAATTCCTGGAAGCTGAAAACATCCCATTTCTTGCATGGCCAGCATACTCACCGGAGGAATTGGGGCAAAAACAAAAGTGTTGCGTTTATAATTTTGTTCAGTGTAAGAACACAGAAGAGGGTGGGCACATGAGGAACTTTCAGTTTAGGAGTTTGTGTGTGTCTTAGCTTAAAAGCACATTCAATAAAGTTTGCTTCAACATAGTTCTGTATATTTTGTACTGTTTTCTATTTGTGGTTGAACAACTTGTGTTATGAATAGCCATCCAACGTTGTGATGGTTCTGAGATGATCTATAGGTAACTCATAACTATTTCAATGGCTATTAAAATCACTAACACACATTTAAACTGTACATGCTAAAGAAAGAAGTTGAAAATACTGAGATGTAAAAATCTATAAAGACAAATACCTGCCAAATATCAGTGTGAACTTAATGCAGCACTGGTTGTGTGTTCTCCAGTTGATGCAAACTCTAAGTTCCATTGTTACGATGCTGCACCATTTGACAGCCCTCAAATATGCTTCTCTATTCAAATGTTTAACCCCACATTTCAAAAAGCTACAATGAGAACATTGCTGGTGACACTTTTCTAAAAAACAAAAACAACACCACTACAGCTTATATATTTGGTTTAGATTATAATTTTCGAATTGTCCATTTTGCTTATTTCATATTATTTGTAAAGTGTGTCTGAATGTCTCTGTGGACCTTTCTCTAAGGCTAAGAACAAATGTAGTGCTGAAGCATTTTAGAAAGATTTTCAATTTTTCAGAGACAGGCTTCATTTAGCCCCTTAATTACCACATCATAAAATCTAAACACGCACATATGAACTTGTTCATTTGTAGCTAAACTAACCTTTTCAACATTTCACACTTTAGTTTCGACATGATGTGATTTCAACTGTACAAAAGTAGCTCATCTCGGCCACACCTACTGACTACCAGTTATGCACAGCGTTCTAACTTTGACAGCTGTATTCTAAAACTAACATAGCTATCCTTATTAGCTAGGCTCCTTACATGCTTGCTGATAACTTTTTTGAAGGTGGGTCTCCGACATTTACAACGTTGTGTTGGATAGATTTGTGCAGCGGTGTTTAGGAAACTAACTATTCAATTGACAGACAGGTCTGTTGTCAATGTGTTTGCGAGCAAAAACTTCCTAAATATAGATTTAGTACACATACAAACACTGGTCATGTATCATGATAATTAACAGCATTAAATCCAATGATTAAAAATGAAGAGATCTTGCAGCTGACCTTTGTATTCATTTTGTTTTTACTTTCACTTTTTTTGTGCTTTTAAAATACTCATTCTGCTGTCTACTGGGTAGTCTATCATTTTGAAACAATTTAGGAATTTCACTAAAACTCAACCTTTGTATTTTGTTGAAAATAACTTCAATAAAAACTCAGGCTTTATATTTTCTTACAATAACAGATTATACCAAATAAAGACACTCTGTAGTTAGTTTCTTCTCATAAGTATGATTAAATTTGCTTATTTATTTTTTTCTCACAAGTTGGAGTGTGATTATCGCTCCATGCTATCCATCCTATCCTATCCATGCTAGTATGATGTGAAATACTTTTTAACAATTAATTAAAACTGAATAGAAAGTATCTTACCTCTAATCATTTAATTTATAATTCAACTCTGGTTGTTTTTCTATTTTTATTCCTTTTTTTATGGAATCTACAATTCATTTTACTCTCCAGGCCTTCAGTGTAGCCCTTTATTTTAAATACATGTTGATCTTAAAACACAAGACATCCACTAAACCTCAGCCTTTATATTTTGTTTTAAAAGAATGTATAGAAAATATTGAGACTATTTAGTTAGTTTATTTTGTCTCAAAAGTATGATTAAATTTGCTTATTTATTATTTTCACACAAGTTGGAGTGTGATTATCGCTCCATGCTATCTAAGAGGGAACTTGTGTCATCATGTACAAGAGAACAGTGGACTCCTGTCGTTCCACACAGTACAAGTGTGGTCCCTTTTTCTGTAATTCAAATCAATAAATAAAATGCATTTCTGTAAGTGTAGACTAAGCACATAGATATGATGACAAAATGTATTGACATTCAGTGGTTGTGAAAACTGGTCAGTTTAGTGTTTTAGGACTGAACAAGTTTAAAGCTGTTGTCAAAGTCTGATGTGAAATACTTTTTAACAATTAATTAAAACTGAATAGAAAGTATCTTACCTCTAATCATTTAATTTATAATTCAACTCTGGTTGTTTTTCTATTTTTGTTCCTTTTTTTGGAATCTAAAATCCATTTTACTCTCCAGG
>NW_025739969.1:0-1672 GCF_021292245.1 Micropterus dolomieu
TTGCAGGCATATGTAACAATCCTGGGAGGTGACCGGGAAATTCTCCAGGAAAAGACACAAGACACAACTATGAAGAACCACCCACTGGTTGTCTTCAGGCAGTTCTCGGTTGAGCTGGTGCAAAAAGCCCCACTGTGGTCTTGGACGCCGCATCATGTCTGCTGATCAGAAACACAACCAGACCCAAGGACTCCTGGAGAATGCGGGCGTCGATCCCGCTACCTCTAACATGCTAAGCGAGCGCTCTACCATTTGAGCTAATTCCCCTGTGCGAGGAGCAGGTACCTCACTCGTCCCGTCTGCCTCCCCTCCATGCCACGCCGTTCCAATACTAGACAAAACCAACTGTAAGTGGCCTGAATTCGACTTTCACTGCAAAAAGGGGCCAGCAGCAGACGAGGTGGCCGAGTGGTTAAGGCGATGGACTGCTAATCCATTGTGCTCTGCACGCGTGGGTTGGAATCCCATCCTCGTCGCAGGATAGTTTCCTTTAGTCTGCCATGTCACAAATATACCTGGCTCCTTTGGAAAAAATGAGGTCAGTTTGTCCAAGGAAACGTTCTCGTCGGTACACCGCCGCTTGCACTGAACTCAAGTCTTCACACATTCCGTTGAACAAAACACCTGTACTGCAGATAGATTCCGCTATCTCTCGCAACTTAAGGTTTCCACTTTCCGCCTGTGCATAGCATATGTACTGCAGATAAATTCCACTATCTCTCGCAAGCTAAGGTTGCCACTTTCCACCTGTGCATAGCATATGGCCACGTAAAATGGCTGTTCCTCTGATCACAAACAGAAGAACCCCAAACTCTCCTGAAGAAAGCGGGCTACCTCAAGCATGCTGAGCGAGCACTCTGCTATTTGAGCTAATTATCCTGTGCAAGGAGCAAGCACCTATCTCGTGGGCTCGCCCTCCCCTTCCCCTCCAAGCCTTGCCATTGCATCGGACATTCCAGGCCTATGTAAAAAAGAAACGTAAAGCGACCCGGCTTGGACCTTTACTGTAAAAAGAAGAGGTGGCCGTCGTAAGGACTCCCTGCTAAAAGCAAGAGAGCTCCCTTCTGCACCTGTGGAACATGAACATGGAGTCATGGAGTTCCAGGAGCCACAAAATCGGGAGGGTGAGTAGGAGATTTACGCCTGCGCCACAGTGTCACAACTGGCGTGGCACTGTCCTCCTGAGTCCAACGGATGGGCTGGTTCTTTGGCCCATCCCTATTTCAACAGGGTATTCTGCCACCAGCCCCATGTCTTCCCTGGTCCTCTTATGAGCATAGTCAACTATAAACATTACCTGCCTGGTCCTCCTATGAGCAGAGTCAAATACAATCATCACCTGCCTGGTCCTCGACTGAATAGAGAAAACACGTATTGGAGTGGCCAACGCAGAACGTTACTGGTGTTACAACATATTATCTTCAATAAAATAACATCAAATGTTTCAATGATCACAATTATTCGGCATTCCACACAGCGGGAGAACAACGAGGTCTTCTTTACACACCTCATTCATTTCTCTGACAATTAATGTGCCCTCCCTTCCAAGCCTTGCCATTGCAGCGGCCATTCAAAGCCTCTTTAAGACACCCCGTAAAGGGACCTGGCTTTGGCTTTAACTGTAAAAGTCTGTTTTGTTACATTCTATGTCACATGACATTTCAATAAAACA
>NW_025739970.1:0-998 GCF_021292245.1 Micropterus dolomieu
ATGTGTAATGCAATCAAGGACAGCTTAAACTACTGTAAGTCAACACACCCCGAAGACTCTCAAACCAGGGTAACATTATAATTAAATAACACTGTAACGTTCCATGATCAACAATAAACCTGTAACCTGTTTGCAGTCGGCGTTTGGTTCTCTGGTTCAGGGTCTTGCTCAAGGGCACCTTCAGCAATGTGTTCAGTCCGTGCTGGCCTCAAACCAGCGACCATAGCCTCCGGAACATTTTCAAATATTAGACTGTGTCATCATAAAGGACGCTGTGAGCAGGGTTCGAACCTGCGCGGGGAACCCCCATTGGATTTCAAGTCCAACGCCTTAACCACTCGGCCATCACAGCCACTTTCGGAAGCCTTTTTCGCTATGAAATGTGAAATGCAATCAATGACAGCTTAAACTACTTTCAGTCAACACACCCCGCAGACTCTCAAACCTGTTATGTTACATGATTAACAATAAACCTGTAACATGTTTTTCACAGAACACAACCATGAAATGTTGATGGTGTTGCCTAACCAAAAGTATAGAGCTGCCTAACTTGGCATCATTAAACTCGAACGGTTTGTTAAACCCCTCCCTGAACAGTGATAATCCAATCATAGCTTAGCATCAGTAACGAGGTTAGTACGGAAATGTTCCCACAAAGTTTGGAGGTATTTAAACTGAGCATGTCATAAGTATGGAAACCAGTCAAGTCTCAAGTCTCTGAGCTAGAGTCCATGTCAACTCTCAAGTCGCTTGGGTTATAATGAATGTTGTATCAGCTGCTGCGTTCAATCCAGGCTGCTTATAACACTGCATAGCTACAAGGAATTCTGTAACTTTAAGCCGTTTTTCACTTACAGAGCACAACCATGTAATGTGCAATGCAATCAATGACAGCTTAAACTACTGTCAGTCAACACACCCCGAAGACTCTCAAACCCAGTGTAATGTTAAGTAATGTTAAATAAAAATGTAACGAGCACAAACATGTAATGTGCAAT
>NW_025739971.1:0-611 GCF_021292245.1 Micropterus dolomieu
CTTTACACTGTTATACAAGCTGTACAGCTGTACACTCACTAATTTACACTGTTATACAAGCTGTACGCTCACTACTTTACACTGTTATACAAGCTGCAGGCTCACTACTTTACACTGTTATACAAGCTGTACGCTCACTACTTTACACTGTTATACGCTCGCTACTTTACACTGTTATACAAGCTGCACGCTCGCTACTTTACACTGTTATACAAGCTGCACGCTCACTACTTTACACTGTTATACAAGCTGCACGCTCGCTACTTTACACTGTTATACAAGCTGCACGCTCACTACTTTACACTGTTATACAAGCAGCACGCTCACTACTTTACATTGTTATACAAGCTGTACGTTCACTACTTTACACTGTTATACAAGCTGTACAGCTGTACACTCACTACTTTACACTGTTATACAAGCTGTACAGCTGTACACTCACTACTTTACACTGTTATACAAGCTGTACAGCTGTACACTCACTACTTTACACTGTTATACAAGCTGCACGCTCACTACTTTACACTGTTATACAAGCTGTACAGCTGTACACTCACTAATTTACACTGTTATACAAGCTGTACGCTCACTACTTTACACTGTTATACAAG
>NW_025739972.1:0-535 GCF_021292245.1 Micropterus dolomieu
ACGATAATAAATGTGGAGATCTACAGTATGATACAGTAGCTTATTAACAGAGGTGTAACGATAATAAATGCGGAGATCTACAGTATGATACAGTAGCTTATTAACAGAGGTGTAACTATAATAAATGCGGAGATCTACAGTAGCTTATTAACAGAGGTGTAACTATAATAAATGCAGAGATCTACAGTATGATACAGTAGCTTATTAACAGAGGTGTAACTATAATAAATGTGGAGATCTACAGTATGATACAGTAGCTTATTAACAGAGGTGTAACTATAATAAATGCGGAGATCTACGGTATGATACAGTAGTTTATTAACAGAGGTGTAACTATAATAAATGTGGAGATCTACAGTATGATACGGTAGCTTATTAACAGAGGTGTAACTATAATAAATGTGGAGATCTACAGTATGATACAGTAGCTTATTAACAGAGGTGTAACTATAATAAATGTGGAGATCTACAGTATGATACAGTAGCTTATTAACAGAGGTGTAACTATAATAAATGTGGAGATCTACGGTATGAT
>NW_025739973.1:0-633 GCF_021292245.1 Micropterus dolomieu
ACACACCACCGTGTCAACAACATGTCAACAACACACCACCGTGTCAACAACATGTCAACAACACACCACCGTGTCAACAACATGTCAACAACACACCAACATGTCGACAACATGTCAACAACATGTCGACAACACACCAACAACGTGTCGACAACACACCAACACCATGTCGACAACATGTCAACACACCAACACCATGTCGACACCATGCCGACACACCGACACCATGTCGACACCATGTCGACACCATGCCAACACACCGACACCATGTCGACACCATGTTGACACCATGTCAACACACCAACACCATGTCAACACACCAACACCATGTCGACACCATGCCAACACACCGACACCATGTCGACACCATGCCAACACACCGACACCATGTCGACACCATGTTGACACCATGTCAACACACCAACACCATGTCGACACCATGTCAACACACCGACACCATGTCGACACCATGTCGACACACCAACACCATGTCGACAACATGTCAACACACCAACACCATGTCGACACCATGCCGACACACCGACACCATGTCGACACCATGTCGACACCATGCCAACACACCGACACCATGTCGACACCATGTTGACACCATGTCAACACACCAACACCATG
>NW_025739974.1:0-760 GCF_021292245.1 Micropterus dolomieu
TCCAGGATATCCCTGTACTTGGCCGCATTCATCTTTCCCTCGATTGCAACCAGTCGTCCTGTCCTTGCAGCTGAAAAACACCCCCACAGCATGATGCTGCCACCACCATGCTTCACTGTTGAGACTGTATTGGACAGGTGATGAGCAGTGCCTGGTTTTCTCCACACATACCGCTTAGAATTCACCAAATCACCATCTTGGAGTCCTTCAGGTGTTTTTTAGCAAACTCCATGCGGGCTTTCATGTGTCTTGCACTGAGGAGAGGCTTCCGTCGGGCCACTCTGCCATAAAGCCCCGACTGGTGGATTGCTGCAGTGATGGTTGACTTACTACAACTTTCTCCCATCTCCGTAGCTCAGCCACAGTGACCTTTGGGTTCTTCTTTACCTCTCTCACCAAGGCTCTTCTCCCCCGATAGCTCAGTTTGGCCGGACGGCCAGCTCTAGGAAGGGTTCTGGTCGTCCCAAACATCTTCCATTTGAGGATTATGGAGGCCACTGTGCTCTTAGGAACCTTAAGTGCAGCAGAAATTTTTTTGTAACCTTGGCCAGATCTGTGCCTTGCCACAATTCTGTCTCTGAGCTCTTCAGGCAGTTCCTTTGACCTCATGATTCTCATTTGCTCTGACATGCACTGTGAGCTGTAAGGTCTTATATAGACAGGTGTGTGGCTTTCCTAATCAAGTCCAATCAGTATAATCAAACACAGTTGGACTCAAATGAAGGTGTAGAACCATCTCAAGGATGATCAGAAGAAATAG
>NW_025739976.1:0-818 GCF_021292245.1 Micropterus dolomieu
AGACCAGGTGACACAGCGGGCGAGAAAGAGACCAGGTGATATATAGAGCGGGCGAGAAAGAGACCAGGTGACATAGAGTGGGCGCGAAAGAGACCAGGTGACACATAGACCGGGCGAGAAAGAGACCAGGTGACATAAACAGAGACTAGGTGACATATAGAGCAGGCAAGAAAGACACCAGGTGACATAAAAAGAGACCAGGTGACATATAGAGCGGGCGAGAAAGACACCAGGTGAAATAAAAAGAGACCAGGTGACACATAGAGCGGGCTGGAAAGAGACCAGGTGATATATAGAGCGGGCGAGAAAGAGACCAGGTGACAGAGCGGGTGAGAAAGAGACCAGGTGACACATAGACCGAGAAAGAGACCAGGTGACATAGAAAGAGACCAGGTGACAGACAGAGCGGGCGAGAAAGAGACCAGGTGACATAAAAAGAGACCAGGTGACATATAGAGCAGGCGAGAAAGACACCAGGTGACATAGAAAGAGACCAGGTGACACATAGACCGGGCGAGAAAGAGACCAGGTGACATAGAAAGAGACCAGGTGACATATAGAGCAGGCGAGAAAGAGACCAGGTGACATAGAAGGAGACCAGGTGACATAAAAAGAGACCAGGTGACATATAGAGCGGGCGAGAAAGAGACCAGGTGACAGAGCGGGTGAGAAAGAGACCAGGTGACACATAGACCGGGCGAGAAAGAGACCAGGTGACATAGAAAGAGACCAGGTGACATAAAAAGAGACCAGGTGACATATAGAGCAGGCGAGAAAGACACCAGGTGACATAAAAAGAGACCAGGTGACATATAGAC
>NW_025739977.1:0-793 GCF_021292245.1 Micropterus dolomieu
GGTTCTGACATGTTTGCAAATTTTGGTGAGTTTTCGAGTATGTTTAGGCCATGTCATTTGGGCCTACTTTGCAGAAAAAAAAAAAAAAAAAAAAAAAAAATCCGAGCAGACTCAATAGGGACCTCGCACAGTCGTGCTCGGGCCCTAAATAAAAAAAAAAATAAATAATCCGAGCAATTTCAATAGGGACCTCGCACGGTCGTGCTCGGGCCCTAAAAATAATCCGAGCAAATTCAATAGGGACCTCACACGGTCGTGCTCGGGCCCTAAAAATAATCCGAGCAAATTCAATAGGGACCTCACACGGTCGTGCTCGGGCCCTAATAAATAAGTGTAGGTAGTAATTAAATTATACAAGGAGACATAAATGTTTATATTTTAATTAGTGCCTATACTTATTCACCTTTGTTATAATTACCTTATTTGTTTATTCAACTTTATTTATTACTAATTTTTTTAATGTATTTATTTATGTGTGTGTTTTAATATTTTTGTCTGTTTTATTCTTCCTTTGTATTTATTTACCTTATTTATTTTCACCCATGGTATTTATTTCTGCCTGTCTTTTTTAAATTTTTGTATGCATTTCTGCCTCATTATGCAAATGAGGAGGGGCTGTGTCTCAAGGGGTCATCTTCTCTGCTATTGGTGGACCAGTCAGACAGGAGAGCTCCTACTCTGCCTGCAGACATCAACGATCTTGCCCCTCACACAGTCAGATGACTTCCTTCAGTGCGCTGAGGTGTTTAACAACTCTGAAGACAATACTACCAGCAATGTCTTCCTTCTCTTT
>NW_025739978.1:0-452 GCF_021292245.1 Micropterus dolomieu
AGACAGGCTGGTGAGAGACAGACAGACGAGAGAGAGGCTGGTGAGAGACAGGCTGGTGAGAGACAGACAGGTGAGAGACAGACTGGTGAGAGACAGGCAGGTGAGAGACAGGCTGGTGAGAGACAGACAGGCTGGTGAGAGACAGGCTGGTGAGAGACAGGCTGGTGAGAGACAGACAGGTGAGAGACAGACAGGTGAGAGACGGGCTGGTGAGAGACAGACAGGCTGGTGAGAGACAGGCTGGTGAGAGACGGGCTGGTGAGAGACAGACAGGCTGGTGAGAGACAGGCTGGTGAGAGACAGACTGGTGAGAGACAGTCTGGTGAGAGACAGACAGGCTGGTGAGAGACAGACAGGCTGGTGAGAGACGGGCTGGTGAGAGACAGGCTGGTGAGAGACAGACAGGCTGGTGAGAGACAGGCTGGTGAGAGACAGGCAGGCGAGAGAGAGGC
>NW_025739979.1:0-745 GCF_021292245.1 Micropterus dolomieu
TACCTAACAAGGACGCTCCTCACTACCTAACAAGGAGGCTCCTTTACCTCCTCACTGCCTAAAAAGGAGGCTCCGTTACCTCCTCACTACCTAACAAGGAGGCTCCTTTACCTCCTCATTACCTAACGAGGACGCTCCTCACTACCTAACAAGGAAGCTCCTTTACCTGCTCACTGCCTAACAAGGAGGCTCCTTTACCTCCTCATTACCTAACAAGGACACTCCTCACTACCTAACAAGGAGGCCCCTTTACCTCCTCATTACCTAACAAGGACGCTCCTCACTACCTAACAAGGAAGCTCCTTTACCTGCTCACTGCCTAACAAGGAGGCTCCTTTACCTCCTCATTACCTAACAAGGACGCTCCTCACTACCTAACAAGGAAGCTCCTTTACCTCCTCACTGCCTAACAAGGAGGCTCCGTTACCTCCTCACTACCTAACAAGGAGGCTCCTTTACCTCCTCATTACCTAACAAGGACGCTCCTCACTACCTAACAAGGAGGCTCCTTTACCTCCTCATTACCTAACAAGGACGCTCCTCACTACCTAACAAGGAGGCTCCTTTACCTCCTCACTACCTAACAAGGAGGCTCCTTTACCTCCTCACTGCCTAAAAAGGAGGCTCCGTTACCTCCTCACTACCTAACAAGGAGGCTCCTTTACCTCCTCACTACCTAAAAAGGAGGCTCCGTTACCTCCTCACTACCTAACAAGGAGGCTCCTTTACCTCCTCATTACCTAAC
>NW_025739980.1:0-426 GCF_021292245.1 Micropterus dolomieu
CTGTAACACACTGTAACACATTGTAACACATTGTAACACACTGTAACACACAGTGACACGCTGTAACACACTGTAAGACACACCGAAGCACACAGTGACACACTGTAAGACAAACTGTAACTCACACAGTGACACACTGTAACACATTGTAACACACTGTAACACATTGTAACACACTGTAACACACTGTAACACACTGTAACACACAGTGACACACTGTAACACACACCGAAGCACACAGTGACACACTGTAACACACTGTAACACACAGTGACACACTGTAACACACTGTAAAACACAGTGACACACTGTAACACATTGTAACACACTGTAACACACTGTAACACATTGTAAAACACTGTAACACATTGTAAAACATTGTAACGCACTGTAACACATTGTAACACATTGTAACACACTGTAAAA
>NW_025739981.1:0-397 GCF_021292245.1 Micropterus dolomieu
ACCTGTCTCTCTCTCTACCTCTCTCTCTACCTGTCTCTCTCTCTACGTCTCTGCCTCTCTGTTTCTACCTGTCTCTCTCTACCTCTCTGCCTCTACCTCTCTCTCTCTACCTGTCTCTCTCTACCTCTCTACGTCTGTCTCTACCTGTCTCTCTCTCTGCCTCTCTGTTTCTACGTCTCTGCCTCTCTGTCTCTACCTGTCTGTCTCTACCTGTCTGTCTCTACCTGTCTCTCTCTCTACCTCTCTGCCTCTACCTCTCTGCCTCTACCTCTCTCTCTCTACCTCTCTACGTCTGTTTCTACCTGTCTCTCTCTACCTCTCTGCCTCTACCTGTCTCTCTCTACCTCTCTACGTCTCTCTCTCCCTGTCTCTCTCTCTACCTCTCTCTTTCTCTGTC
>NW_025739982.1:0-723 GCF_021292245.1 Micropterus dolomieu
ACATTTACACAGCACTGTGTACAGGATAGGGAGAAAAAGAAGCAGCAGCAGCAGCAGCAGCAGCAGCGCCCCCTGCTGTTTCCTAAAGAGACGTTCAAAAGATCTCCTTTCACCGAAGCGCCCTCTGCCGTTTTTCGAAGGCGATGTAACATTTACACAGCACTCGGAATCAGACGCTCTCCCGTCCAAGTCCTAAGCAGGCCCTGCCAAGCCTGGCTTCCGAGATCAGGCGAGATCGGGCAGTCCCAGGCCGGAATGGCTGTAAGCTGCCTTTGCACACCCCAGAAGGGCCTTCAAAACACGATGTAACATTTACACAGCACTGTGTACAGGATAGGGAGAAAAAGAAGCAGCAGCAGAAGCAGCAGCAGCAGCAGCAGCGAGCCCTGCTGTTTCCTAAAGAGACGTTCAAAAGATCTCCTTTCACCGAAGCGCCCTCTGCCGTTTTTCGAAGGCGAAGCGAAAAAGGCTTACAGCACCGGGTATTCCCAGGCAGTCATCCGTCCAAGTACTAACCAGGCCCTGCTCTGCTTAGCTTCCGAGATCGGATGAGATCGGGCGCTCCCAGAGCGGTGTGGCCGTAAGCCACTCAGGCGCCCCCAAACGGCCCTTCAAAAGATGTTCTACGGCTAATTGACAAAAAACGTATTCTGCCCATAATGTCCAAGGTGCTCCAGAGTCACTTGGAATCCACAGGCACTGATTCCTGGGTAAACATCCAGG
>NW_025739983.1:0-715 GCF_021292245.1 Micropterus dolomieu
ATAACATGATAACTATACACCGAAGATAACCGCACGCCCGCATCGCCCTTCCATAAAATGATAACTGTACACCGAAGATAACGGCACGCCCGCATCGCGCTTCCATAAAATGATAACTGTACACCGAAGATAACGGCACGCCCGCATCGCCCTTCCATAAAATAAAAAAATATAAATATAAAATGATAACTATACACTGAAGATAACGGCACGCCCGCATCGCCCTTCCATAAAATGATAACTATACACCGAAGATAACGGCACGCCCGCGTCGCCCTTCCATAAAATGATAACTGTACACCGACGATAACGGCACGCCCGCGTCGCCCTTCCATAAAATGATAACTGTACACCGACAATAACGGCACGCCCACGTCGCCCTTCCATAAAATGATAACTGTACACTGAAGATAACTGGATAACTGTACACCGACGATAACGGCACGCCCGCGTCGCCCTTCCATAAAATGATAACTATACACTGAAGATAACTGGATAACTGTACACCGACGATAACGGCACGCCCGCATCGCCTTTCCATAAAATGATTACTATACACCGAAGATAACGGCACGCCCGCATCACCCTTCCATAAAATGATAACTATACACCGAAGATAACGGCACGCCCGCATCACCCTCCCATAAAATGATAACTGTACACCGACGATAACGGCACGCCCGCGTCGCCCTTCCATAAAATGATAACTGTACAC
>NW_025739984.1:0-667 GCF_021292245.1 Micropterus dolomieu
GTATAACAGTGTAAAGTAGTGAGCCTACAGCTTGTATAACAGTGTAAAGTAGTGAGTCTAGTGAGCGTACAGCTTGTATAACAGTGTAAAGTAGTGAGCCTACAGCTTGTATAACAGTGTAAAGTAGTGAGTCTAGTGAGCGTACAGCTTGTATAACAGTGTAAAGTAGTGAGCCTACAGCTTGTATAACAGTGTAAAGTAGTGAGTCTAGTGAGCGTACAGCTTGTATAACAGTGTAAAGTAGTGAGTGTACAGCTTGTATAACAGTGTAAAGTAGTGAGCGTACAGCTTGTATAACAGTGTAAAGTAGTGAGCGTGCAGCTTGTATAACAGTGTAAAGTAGTGAGCTTGTATAACAGTGTAAAGTAGTGAGCGTGCAGCATGTATAACATTGTAAAGTAGTGAACGTACAGCTTGTATAACAGTGTAAAGTAGTGAGCTTGTATAACAGTGTAAAGTAGTGAGCGTGCAGCTTGTATAACAGTGTAAAGTAGTGAGCGTGCAGCTTGTATAACAGTGTAAAGTAGTGAGCGTGCAGCTTGTATAACAGTGTAAAGTAGTGAGCGTATAGCTTGTATAACAGTGTAAAGTAGTGAGCGTGCAGCTTGTATAACAGTGTAAAGTAGTGAGCGTACAGCTTGTATAACAGTGTAAAGTAGTGAGCGTA
>NW_025739985.1:0-461 GCF_021292245.1 Micropterus dolomieu
TTTTAATGCCTAAACCTGACCAAGCGCTTTTAAGGCCTAAACCTCAACAAGCGTTTTTAAGGCCTAAACCTGACCAAGCGTTTTTAAGGCCTAAACCTCAACAAGCGTTTTTAAGGCCTAAACCTGACCAAGCGCTTTTAATGCCTAAACCTGACCAAGCGTTTTTAAGGCCTAAACCTGACCAAGCGCTTTTAATGCCTAAACCTGACCAAGCCTTTTTAAGGCCTAAACCTGACCAAGCGCTTTTAATGCCTAAACATGACCAAGCGTTTTTAAGTCCTAAACCTGACCAAGCGCTTTTAATGCCTAAACCTGACCAAGCGTTTTTAGGGCCTAAACCTGACCAAGCGTTTTTAATGCCTAAACCTGACCAAGCGCTTTTAAGGCCTAAACCTGACCAAGCGCTTTTAATGCCTAAACCTGACCAAGCGCTTTTAAGGCCTAAACCTCAACAAGCGTTT
>NW_025739986.1:0-4189 GCF_021292245.1 Micropterus dolomieu
CCCCCCCCCCCCACACACACACACACACACACACTGAATGCAGAGATTAGAGACCCAACTCAATCAACCTTGGCTGGAATGTTCCCTCTGAATTAAGAAATCTGCTGGGGACAATCAGAGGACTTACTCAAAGACATGCACAAAAAAGTGATTTTCTCATTGCGAAGGCGGGGTTTTTGTGTCTAGAAGAAAGTGAAAAAATTAAATCACATCAGCCGGCACCTAAGTACTTGACACCAGTGCCCAATTAAGATCTGTAAGGTCTGGAGCACAGAATACAGATAGAGCTTATAGGTTTTTAATAGTAAATATATGATTAATATGGTCGTATTCTAACCCTGCTCTCTTTGGTGCATTTAAAAGGACAGCTTTGAACTTGCGAGAAAAAGTGTGCAAAAAATGTCTCCTTTGATGCAGAGCAAAGTGCGCTTATTAAACAATTAGCATAGTTATTCTGGTGGTAATCACCCAGTGAGACTGCAAATTGGTAGGGAAGGTTAAAAATAGTCCTGTTTGAAAACTCTGTGCTGTTCTTAATACCTGACAGCAGGCCCTGGGGCAAAACATTGCTACTGTCTCCAGTGTAGCTGTAGAATGCAGATACACATTTATAGAGGCAACAATATAATGCACATCTTCATTGTCTTTATCGCATTTGAATGTTTTCTATTATGTCACAAAAGCTTATTAATGTTGCACAGAAGGTTTCCAGCATTGACATCAATGCTGTGAGGAGGAAGACATGACGGCAGCAGCTCTCTCTGACTTGGTTAGGGATAAAATACTGATAAGGCAGGATCTTTTATTACCTTGAGATCCTTCAGTGATGATCAGAGTGTTTTGGCCTACATCACACATGCACAACAATAAAGTGCTAGTCCTTGATATCACTGATTTTCTTTCCCGTGTCTCTATCTGTGGTGCTAAGATCCCGTTGGTTTTGTTTTCCAACACTGTGCATCTCAGAGATCACCTGTCAGTCAGAAGGTTTGTTCAATACCTGAGGTGCAAACTCCAAATGAGTGAAAAAGCTGACAGGTTTACTATTGTTTTTTAATGTTCTTCAAGAAAATGTAATGATGTGATTCAAAAGAAGGTTGACACATTACAGTAAAGCTCACTGTATTTTACAGCTTTATCTTATATATACAGATTTTATAAAACTAAACTGTAAGCTGTGTTTAAACATGTAGCTGGGAGAGAAAAAACTAACAAACACAATAAAACAAAACAAACAACAACAACAAAAAAACATGAAACACTTACTACTCTGTCCCAGCAGAGCAAGCTCATGCTAGAGGGCTGGGAGTTGGTTCTGAAAGGGACCGTATGATCTGGAGGAGTAGCAGTCAGGTAAACTTGTTCTCTCCTCTCAAAGTCTGATGTCAGCAGATAACAGTAATGTTAATGCGCAGCTACAGTGAATCTCTCTCTGTCCTGCTAACCCAGCTGAGCAGTTCATCTCTTGTCTGTCAGTGTCTTGGTTGCTTTCCAGCCTTTGTGTCTGACCAATGTTAGAGTGAAATAGGCCTACTTACTATTTGTTATGTTTGATAAATGCCGACTGGCCACGGTGTTTAAAAACTGCAGGTCTGAAACAGATAACCGTGTTGCGCGTGGAAATGCATTCATATGCGCGTGCATGAAATGAAACTCGCCCATTTCAGCAAGAAACCGTGGGATCAGTCCAGACAATACTATTTCCAAATCATTTGAAAACAAAACAGTGATCATCTGTCAGTGAAGTTAGTTACATATCTGGACTAATGCAAGAAAGAAAGCAGGGAATTGACTATTGACTATTAAAATGTTGATTAGCTGGGCAGACTAGGCAATATGGATGCACATCTCAGTAAATAATCATTAAGTCATTTTATAAATTGTATTTTATATTTGAAAATGTAATGAAGGAAACCTGGAGGAGGCAGTTTGAATGGGCCTGATGCAGCTGATAACATTAATATATAGAAAATATTTGTAATTTACAGGGGCTATGCTGAAGTTTGTCAGTAGAGTAGATGCAGGATCATCAGTCAGTACAAGCACAGTTGATCTACATCCAGCCTCAGCCAGTACCAGCACAGACCCAGTCCAGACGTCTTTAAAAGGTCACACAGATCCAGGTGAAGTACAGGCAGCCTCACCCAGTACGAGCACAGCCAGAGATGTACAGCCAGCATCAGATACAAGCAGCTCAGATGCTAATGGAACAGTTGCTGCTCCACCAAATGTGTTAACAGACTTCATGAGGACTGAGTTAGTGCGCAGAGGTCCATTCAAACCAGCACTTGATTTTTCTACAAGAGGTTTCCATTAAGGTATATTACAGAGGGAGGATTGGAGTGAGAGCATTGCGGTGTCAGATCGGCTCTGTTTATGCACTGTGAGTGACAGCCAGTTTGTGACCGAGCGGAAATGTAGCTGGTAGAGTTTTGCAATGTAAACATTTAAAAACTGAAGCCAACCTTGCTCTGTTTGGGACTGTGAGCTGCACTTTATCAGAGGTGCTGAAGTTAACAACGCAGTCTAATCCTCCCTACAGTATAGGAAAGATCCACTTGTCCTCTTGCAACTCATTTTTACTTTTGTGATTCTTACAAAGCTGTATTCAAACCTGTCTTGAGTGAATTTAAAAAGATAGATTTCTTTTTGTATGATCAATACATTTGAATGTGTAGTACTTTTGATTACTTAAGTATTTTGAAAACCAGGTACTTTATAAAATCTTTCGTGTGGTTTCGGTATGTGGTGTATAATATATGTGCATTTGACGCATAACAGTTCAAAATAGCACTGTAGCAGCTGGACAGAGGGTCAGTGACCCTTGAGAATCACCCAACACCAGTGTTGGACATCACTAATGACATCACTAATGCTCATGTGTCTGAATGGGAGGAAATTCCCACAGCAGGTTCCAACATCTGCTAAAAAGCCCGAAACTAGAAGAGTGCATACTGTTAGAGCAGCACATTAATACCTATGGTTCAGAGCCAAAGACACTATGGAGGAAATGTTCGCTGCCAACATTTTTGCAATTTAAGGACGCGTTACAGAAGTGTGTTTTTCTATTTTTCTTCCTTTTTTCTCATCCTCCCTTGTGTGTCCTTGTGTATGTGTGTTGTGGGTGTGGATATTGTAGCATTGGCCAATTTAACTGTAATAATCTCTCCCTCTTTCATTCTCTAGTCAAGCCAGGTTGTTGAGGTGCTGTGGAGGTGAGAGACAGGGAGGAACAAGAAGCTGTAGACTACTTGGGTATGGATACTGTGTACTCCACAGACACCTCTGATCACCACGGAGTCAGTCAAGAGCAAGTGAGTACACTGGCCCTGTTGCACCGGTACACCTGGTATGCTCATTTTCATTCATAGGCGTTTTCATGTACTTTCATCTGTAATAGAAATACTTCCCCAGTGCCTATATTAGTATATTTGCTTATTATTCAATTAAATTTATTTATATAGCGCCAAATCACAAGAAAAGTTATCTCATTGCACTTTTCATATAGAGCAGGTCTAGACCATACTCTGTTTAATATTGTTATAATGTCATTTCATGGAGTATGTTCAAATGCTTCAAAACCCTAATCTCTGTACAACCTAAGCTGAAAGGTCACGTAAATCAATAAACCTGTGTAAATTTTCCACGCCATCAAGAAAAAGCAAGCACTCCAAAATACACTACAAACGACTATATATAAACTACCATGTGTTAACTATAAAAAATATTCTTAATTAAAGCTGCAAGCAGCGTTGGGCGGGCCCTCGCACTTGTAGCGCGTCCGCATGTGAGCCGGCCGAGTTGCATATTCTGGAGCTCTGCCGGTGCGGCTGTGAATTTCCTACGCGGTTCCGACGCCGCATGAAGGTGTTATATGTCACTTCCTGTGTCCCCTATGTGGAGCTACATAGCACTTGCCGCTATGAATATAAATCGGTATTGGTGTGTAGATGTCTGCGGGGTGGGAGAGTTATCAAGCACGTAAAGTTTGTTTCAGATGTGAGCATGTACACTGAACAATAATGTACCCAAACAATAAAATAAATTCCTTTTATATTTCCCTGCCTTGTTGTTTATGTGTACATACAGAGGAAGAATGTGAGAACAGCGCACATTTCATCGTTACTGTGTGTTAGAGCATGGGAGAACAGTGGATACTTTTAATACAGCCCACACCCCTAATACTGTG
>NW_025739987.1:0-3676 GCF_021292245.1 Micropterus dolomieu
CACTTTAGGCCCCTTAGTGCCAACTGGGCATCGTTTAAATGCCACGGCCTACCTGAGCATTGTTTCTGACCATGTCCATCCCTTTATGGCCACCATGTACCCATCCTCTGATGGCTACTTCCAGCAGGATAATGCACCATGTCACAAAGCTCCAATCATTTCAAATTGGTTTCTTGAACATGACAATGAGTTCACTGTACTAAAATGGCCCCCACAGTCACCAGATCTCAACCCAATAGAGCATCTTTGGGATGTGGTGGAACGGGAGCTTCGTGCCCTGGATGTGCATCCCAAAAATCTCCATCAACTGCAAGATGCTATCCTATCAATATGGGCCAAAATTTCTAAAGAATGCTTTCAGCACCTTGTTGAATCAATGCCACGTAGAATTAAGGCAGTTCTGAAGGCGAAAGGGGGTCAAACACAGTATTAGTATGGTGTTCCTATTAATCCTTTAGGTGAGTGTATGTTTTAGCATTCACCATGACCCTCTAATTGTCTTACATGGTCTCACTTCAAGTGCCATAATTCCAGTTAAACACCTAAATACATAGTCTTGATACAACTGTGAATCTTTCTCTTTAACTCTCAGGGTTGTACTGAGCGTTTTGTGTCCAGTCCGGAGGAGGTGATGGACGTCATTGATGAGGGCAAAGCCAATCGACACGTGGCAGTGACTAGTATGTATCTTTATACTGTATGTGTATTTTCACATCAGCCAGTGACATCTTTGTCCCTGTTTTTAACTTGTCTTAAATATCCTTTACCTAAGTAAATGTACTAATGCAACAACTAATCAACGGCAAGGAAAAAATTACAAGTAAAAGCACTGCATACAAAATCCTACTAAATAAAGTATCACGGCCCTCCAAAGGGTCACAAGATAAATCTGGAGGGGTCATAATTAAAAACACAGTTCTGCTTCAAAAATGTGTTTTCATATTTTGGACTTTTCTCTAATCTTTGCTTTTTTGGTGGAATATTTGAAAATTTTTTCTCTGGGCTTCGAACAATTATTTAAGCTTTTCTTTCATGAGAAAATGTAATCTGAAAAGAAACTATATATATGTAACTATATAGCTGTCTGATAAATGTGGTGGAGTAAAAAGTACAATATTTCCCTCTAAAATGTAGTGATGTAGAAGTACAAAATATCATGGAACTACCGTACTTGGTACTTACTTTCCATTACTGAACTGTACTTACAAGGAACCAGACTGAAACACACAGAAATTGCTGTAGACTAACTGAAAAGCTTTTTTTCTCCTCTTCTAGACATGAATGAGCACAGCTCTCGCAGCCACAGCATCTTCCTCATCAACATCAAGCAGGAAAACATGGAGACAGAGAAGAAACTGTCGGGGAAGCTCTACCTGGTCGACTTGGCGGGCAGCGAGAAGGTCATTCTTAGTGAGATCAGAGAGATGGAGTTAATGTTAAGTGAAAGTTGATGTGAAATCTTTATGTTGGCTGTTTGAACAGGTCAGTAAGACAGGAGCAGAGGGGGCTGTATTGGATGAGGCCAAGAACATCAACAAATCCCTGTCAGCGCTGGGAAACGTCATCTCAGCTCTAGCCGAGGGAACAGTAAGCTGCTCATAGTTACCTCTATTCGCACATATCTGAAGAATCTTAATTAAATGCGGTGCAAATTTCAAGAAGTTCGTAGACAGTGATACATTTATTTTCCAGAAAACCCACGTGCCGTACAGAGACAGTAAGATGACTCGGATCCTGCAGGACTCTCTGGGGGGAAACTGTCGCACCACCATTATCATCTGCTGCTCGCCGTCCGTCTACAACGAGGCCGAGACCAAGTCCACACTCATGTTTGGACAGAGGTACCTATAACTTCTTCTTTCTTTATTTATTTTGTGTGTTCCTTCAAACATACAGCTCCTCAGTATTGACCGGGTGATGAGTGGCTCACAATTTGTTTTTTAAACATGCTCTTAAGTCATTCGACCTTATCTTACTTTAAACAACTTTTGCATGCTTTCAGGTAAAAATTGATTTTTCAGTCTAAATATGTGTTGATCCGTTTTAAAGTAGATGAAATATCTAAATATTAGAGTGTTAATTTAATAAGCAGTGAGTTTGTTGGTTCATGGTGAGTAGTTTTGTTTACAGTTCTTATGGCTCTTTTGAAGTATGAATATTGGATAGTAAGTTATATATGGAACTATAATTGACCATAAAGTATAAAGAACTTTAAAGAAACTTGATTTAGAAAATCCTTAATCTTCTACAGTATAGTGTTGCAGGGATGGTGTATTTTTGTAATCCAACCCAGACGTTAGCATCACCCTGATGACAACCGTGATGACAACCTCATTGACAGCCTCTGTAGTCTCATTTAGCCACTTCTTAGCAACCGCCTAGACACGTAAACGCTTCACACTTCAAGAATGGGACATTTACTGACAAATTTTATGTCGTTGAACAAAACATGAACATGTCTGTGACCTTATTTCAGGCATAAAACCAAAAACCTATTAAAAAAACCCACTGGTTCATTGCTGTAGCATTCTATTGCAGTTGGCTATTTTGCTTTGATGTAATTTATGTTGTTTCCAGCATAGTTCTTTAAATAAACACTGTAACACCAGGCTGGAAAGCGTTTCAGTGTCTGTTGCACTCTCCCAGCATCGCCGAATGATGTAATTAGGTGATAATATATATATATTTATCGGCCCCTTTCAAAACACTTATGGTCATCTTATAAGACAGAATGAAATACCAGTGTAGCGATAAATTAATAAAATTAACAAAAACTGAATTACTGTGGTGACTCGTTAGAACTGTAGCTGAAACCAGCTCCCAGATGGCTTTGAGTTTCCCACAGTGCATCTGGGTTTATTTCTATTTATAAATCCCAGTGATGAAACCCTCCACACCTTGTTGTAGTAGTTGTTTTTGTTGTTGTTTTCGTCCTGGCACAGCAGGCGAGGCTCATGTTGCCTTAAAATAAATGATAATCCACAATAGTGCACTTTCTTTGTACACCCTGTGATTTCTAGTTGAAAGTTAGTGGAAGTCTGTTGTGGTTTTTTTAGAGAAAAATCCAGCTGTAAAAAACCTTTCTCGGCCGAGTCTCAGGTTCAGACTGATCATATAATAAACCATGAAGCAGCAGCAGTGACGGGGAGATCAATGATGCTCGATTACTCTGCAGCCAGGAAATGAGATTTGCACCTTTAGAGGAAAGGTCTCTGGCAGAAAACAACAGACTCACACAGTTTATGTCTATTTAAACTGGATGTCCATTGCAACAGCCAAGTGAATGTGATAAAATGATAAGGTAATTTACCGAGAGAGAGTGAGAGAGAGAGAGAGAGCAGGAGAGGAATAGAGAGAAAAAGAGAGGGATGTAAGGAGAGAGAGAGGGGAGGGAGGCAGCCTACACAATATACACACAGAGGTACAGACAGTGAAGGTGATGTTGCTATAGACTAAATGAAAAATGGTACAGATATTTATAATAGTGTTAATGGTAACAATCGTAATGTTAATGATTATAATAACAATAATAACAATAAGACTAGCAACAATAGTCGTTGCAGCAGAGGGTGTCGAGCAGGAACACGGGGGCAGCAGGTGACCCGCAACCACAGATCCAGACTCCACAGCTCCAGAGCCAGAAAACCTGCAGGAAGTGATAGGAGAGAGGAGAGAG
>NW_025739988.1:0-3779 GCF_021292245.1 Micropterus dolomieu
GACCAACTTTATGGAGATGCAGATTTCATTTTCCAACAGGACTTGGCACCTGCACACAGTGCCAAAGCTACCAGTACCTGGTTTAAGGACCATGGTATCCCTGTTCTTAATTGGCCAGCAAACTCGCCTGACCTTAACCCTATAGAAAATCTATGGGGTATTGTGAAGAGGAAGATGCGATACGCCAGACCCAACAATGCAGAAGAGCTGAAGGCCACTATCAGAGCAACCTGGGCTCTCATAACACCTGAGCAGTGCCACAGACTGATCGACTCCATGCCACGCCGCATTGCTGCAGTAATTCAGGCAAAAGGAGCCCCAACTAAGTACTGAGTGCTGTACATGCTCATACTTTTCATGTTCATACTTTTCAGTTGGCAACATTTCTAAAAATCCTTTTTTTGTATTGGTCTTAAGTAATATTCTAATTTTCGGAGATACTGAATATGGGATTTTCATTAGTTGTCGGTTTTAATCATCACAATTAAATGGAATAAACATTTGAAATATATCAGTCTGTGTGGAATGAAGGAATACAATATCCAAGTTTCCCTTTTTGAATGGAATTACTGAAATAAATCAACTTTTTGATGATATTCTACTTATATGACCAGCACCTGTACAATAACCACGCAAGATGGATATTGACTAATCTTTTACTTTGACAACAATTTTGCTTCAGGTTTATTGTAGGTGCATTTAAAAACAATCTACTATAAATTCTAAACCACTAGACGGATTTCATGTAATTCATCATCTGATGAGGTCATCCCCAAAAAACAGCAGTTGCAAACATTCTAATCAACAGTGACAATATCATGCATTTGACTAACAGAAAACTGTTCATTAACCATCTACTCCTCTCCTGCTGCTGCCAATATTATGAAGTTGCAGTACCAGAGGCTGCAGTTTCAGGACCTCAGCAATTCTAGGACCGCATTTGTAGGACCCTAGTTCTTTTGGGACATCGCCATAGTGCAGTGGTGGTGGTAATGCACAACAACACCCTACAGCTGCACACATTGGCCACATGCATATAATCAATAACTTAGGTTTAGGCACACACTCATTGGTTGTGGTAAGGCTAAATGGCTTTGGGGGGCTGTAAAGAGATAGCTAGCTAGATAACCAGTCAGCTAGCTGGCAGTATCAAAGTAAACAAGGGTCCTGTCTGCGGTCCTGAAACTGCAGCCTCTGATAAGCCTGATAAACTGATGAATAAACAGCAGTTCACACTTACATGAGTGTGTTGGGGAAGAACCATTTTATGAACGCCGAAATACAAGGAGTTAAAAGAAGAACTGCAAAAAAAATTTGACAGAGAATCATTTTTTCCACAGTTTGATAAAATGAGCTTCCCTGGTATTTAACATTGTGGGGCCAATAAATGTGTTGAAAAGCAGAAAATCAATAAAGTCTTGTTTTTCCTGATGTTTAAAATATACTGTCACAACTGCCAGTGGTGGAAGAAGTATTCAGATCCTTTAAGTAAAAGTACCACACTGTGAAAATATTCCACTACAAATAAAAGTCCTGCCATTCATTACTCCTGTAAAATGATCAACGACACCATGACAGACCCGTCCACCTCGCCAAAGAAACGATCGACCTGGAAAAGACAACGTGAACAAAGTTTGTTTGTCTGTTATTCTAGTTGAGCAACATAAACACAACACATCCATCCAGAAGGAGACACAGACAGTTGGACAGACCGCATCCTGTCCCTCCCCCATCACTTCAGGACAGAGCCCTGGGGCCCTTACTTTTCATCATTTATCTCCTTCCCCTGGGCAATATCTTCCGCAAATTTAATATTCAATTCCACTTTTATGCTGATGACACCCAGCTCTACCTCTCGACCAAATCATTGTCCTCTCTCTCTCCCCACCTCCACTTCAACTGGTCTAGAATTCAACTGACCGCATCATAACTCGAATACCCTCCATCCACCACATCACTCCTGTTCTCCAACGGCTTCACTGGCTCCCGGTCCTGTTCCGTATCTAATTCAAAGTCCTTCTGTTAACATTCAAGGCCATCCACAACCTTGCCCCTCCATATTTGTCTGATCTCCTGCAGGGTACAACTTCCACCCGCTCCCTTAGATCCTCTTCCTCCATACTGTCTGTCCCCCCTGCTCGTCTCACCACAATGGGGAGCAGAGCATTCAGCCACTCTGCCCCCCGTCTCTGGAACTCTTTACCACCCCAACTTAGAAACATCGATTCATTCTCCCATTTTAAATCGCAAATCAAAACACATCTGTTTAAAACTGCCTACCTCATTTGATGTAAATTTCTTGCTTGTAGCTTGTTTTAATGTTCTATTTTCTAGTTTTGCTGCTTTTAAATGTCTTTGCATCCCTGTACGGTGTTCTTGAGTGCCAAGAAAGGCGCCTTAAATAAAATTTATTATTATTATTATTATTATTATTATTATTATTATTATCAGTCAGCAGGTATCACAAACAACAATAATAGGCATACATTTTATTTGTAATGCACTTTACATTTGAAACAAATCTCAAAGTGCTACAGGTAAGATAATAAAACTAAGGTAAAAACATCAATATAAAATATAGATAGTGTAACGACAACATTTCATTAGATGCACTGGTGGGTGAGGAGGGACACCTTATATTCAATCCAAGCAGAAACAGGAAGCCAGTGAAGTGAATGGAGAATGGGTGTGATGTGGTCGTATTTTCGCACTCTCATCAGGATCCTTGCAGCCCTTTTCTGGACATACTGCAGTCTCTGCAGACTCTTGCTACGACCACGATGAGAAGTGGGTTACAGTAATCAAGTCTGGAGGAGACAAAGGCATGAACCAGTTTTTCATCATCAGCAAAGGTGAGTGTGGAACGGAGATTTTGCAGGGGTCTTTGATACGGGCTTCAAAGATGAATTGTGGGTCAAATCTTACACCAAGATTGGTGACTGTTGTGGAGAGGGGAATGTCATGACCACAGATAGTTAAACCGGTTATGGAGGATGACTGGATTTGATGTGAGGTGCCATCAAGAATTGCCTCAGTTTTGGAGCTGTTAATTAAAGGAAGGTGTGTTTCATCCACACCTTTATCTCCTCCAGACAGGCGGTGAGTGTTGAAGAAGATGATGTTGGTGAAGCTACAGAGGTGTGTGTCTGATTTCATGTATAGTTGTGCATCATCAGCATAACAGTGAAATGAAACTCCATACCGTCTACTGACATGGCTAAGGGGGAGGATGTAAATCAGAGGTCACTAATAGGCGGACCGCGGTCCGGATCCGGACCCAGCCGCCGTCCTCTCCGGACCGCCGACCTACAGCACATTTATTATTGAGACTTACTACCTCGTGATGGAGCGTTTCTATTTTAACCCGCGCAGCTTTTCTAGCATTTACCGTACTGGTTTAGAGGACCAGGAAACTCACAGACCAATCGCATGTGCTCCAATCGTCTCATGTGACGCTGCTCAGCCAATCAAATCTGTGCATACCGATGCTTGCGAGTCGAGTCCGCGAGATTCACCAGAGACGTTTTGGAAACACACCCGAATTGAGGAGACGAAAGATAAAAGAGATTTCACATGACTTTTAATCAAGAATGTACAGATTTTTACATGTACATTCCTCCCACGGGCAGTTCAAAACCAGAATATCTCATAGATCTCCAATATGCTAGCTGGAGCTCACGTTTCTCACTGAACAACAGAAAGTAGGAAAGTGGTAGCTCTGTAAGAGGAAATGAAAGAGAAGAGGAGGCATTACAGCTGTTCATTTGTTATGATGTGTT
>NW_025739989.1:0-2845 GCF_021292245.1 Micropterus dolomieu
CTTTATACTCCTCCGCTTATTCCGTCACACCTTACCGTTCTAGCAACAAGCCAATAGGATTGGAGTGATTTCATTCACGTTCAGACCTGCTACGCCTAGAGGCGTTCCCATAGTGTCGTAACCGACACAGTTCGAGTTCCCTCGAAGGGGAACCTTCTATGTCCCAACTTGTGATTTTTCAGGAAATTAAAAAAAAACTGTGTTTTTTATTATAATTGAACACGGCATCATTGAGAATCACGAGCTGTTTTTATACTTTGTATTGGTAAAATATTTGTAAAAACCACAGACAGATGTAAAGGGTAACCAATAACACTGATTTATTTAAATCAATAAAAATGATTAAATGTGGAGATTGGAGGTTTCTGCCTGACAGCGACGATATATGTATTAACCTTTATTTAACCAGGAGAGTCCCATTGAGATTAAGAACCAAGGGTGACCTGACCAAGACAGGCAGCAGCATAAAAAAAAATGCAAACACATAGGTGCAGACAAATAACACAGAAGATTAGTAAGCTAACACTTCATAAAGTCATTTTATATAATTTTTACAGTCTTAGAGCATTTACATATTAAGGCATCTGCCTCTAAGTCTTTCATTTTGGATTTAAATGCGTTTAGCAAGATTAATTCAGGAAGTTTCAAATCCTTTTGCAACATATTCCATGCTGAAGGTGTAGAATAGAGAAATGCCTTCTTTCTCGTTTCCGTATGGGTATTTGGCACATAGAGCATAAAGAAGTCCTGAGAACGCAAAGAGTGTCACCCATTACTTTTCTGCATGATATGAACATATAGGTAGCTTGGCAGCAGACCAAGAATTGCCTTATATATGAAAGTGTACCAATGACATAGAGTATAGCTCATAGTGGTGAGTCAGTGCTTTGCAATTTGTAATGAACCTCAAGGAAGCATGGTAAGCTGTGTCAATCATATGAAGATTCTGTGCAGAGGTATGCATATAGAAAAGATCACCATAGTCCAGAACAGATACAAACAAGTGGTGCTTTTTACATTAAACGAAAAACTTATTTCGAAAATAAAAACCCAATTTTAGCCTCTGCTTTTTAACCAAGTACAGCACATGTGGCTTAGAACTCAATCAAAAGACCCAGGTATTTATAGGAGTTAACGACCTCTATTTAGCTTCCCCCCAGAACTGGAGGGATGCTTTGTGGCCTGGTCCTGGATTTGGTAAACAACATAAGTTTGGTCTTATCTGCCTTTAGAACTAATTTCAGCTGCATAAGGGTATTTTGGACTTCGATCAACGCATTCTGCAAATATTCAATAGCTTGCAGAAGAGTTGACACACAGCAATATATGACAGTATCTTCAGTCTTAAAACTTCATCATCAACAGTATTGAAAGCTTTGGACAGATCAATAAAGAGTAATGCCGAATGTTGCTTCTTGTCAAGTGCAACCAAAACGTCATTTACCACCTTCATTGCAGCTGGGATGGTGCTATGACATACAGTCATTGCCAGTGCAACACATTCAAGTGTTAACGGTAAGATTGTGTTCAAGCCTTTCAGAGATCTCATTTTCTCATCATATTTATAGTTTATCTTACATGTAATAAGTAAGTAAGTAGTTGACAGCATAAACACAAACTAAAAGACAATACATGTGAAATTATTTAACTCATGTTTGTTTAAAGGTAATGGTGAATCTGATGATGAAGTGGATTTTAAGACTGAAAGTAAGGTTTTCCTCTCGTAAGATTTGTTTCATTGTGCAAATTACCATAGAGCCAGTAATTTTAATCTTAACCATGTCTAAAACTACCAGATTAGAAAACTATAAATATTCTCTAGAATTGTTCTTGTAGCCTGATGGAATTACAAACCTAATGAGTGTGATCCTGGCTGGTTTAGCTGTTTTCCTCACAATGGTCGTCATTGTTCTGGCTGTTAAAATCAGGAAACTTACAGGTACAGTAGATTATACAGAGATAATTTGTTGCACATCTTCTTGTAAATGGTGTTAACATAATGCACAAGTCCAAAGTAAAGTATATGTTCAATAATAATTAAAGTTTGTTATCCACCATTTAGCTGTGAATAAAGAACCGCAGCCAGAAGGAAACAAGGTGAACACATTATTCATTTATATTGACTGTGTGTTATGGTTATAAAGTTGCATGTAACTGTTTGTAGTACAGTGATAAACAACAAACAGTTACAAAATTGTTATTTTAAAATTCAAATGTGACTACTGTAAGGTGGAGCACTTCATCCTATTGTTTGAACGATCAGTTTAAAAAAGTCTTAGGTTTAGCTTAAATTGTGAAAAACAGCAGGGATTGTATTTAAAATTATGTTTTAACATTTAAAATCATCTTAGTTTAAATTATTCTTTTGTGGTAGAACCAATAAATCCACCAGTTTGTGGATTTTTGGCAACTCAGCGGTGTGTGTGATACAATATGTGACTATATACTTTTATTTCTAGAATCTGGACTCAGATGACCTGAACTACGCAGCTCTAAGCTTCCAGCCAAAAGCAAAAATAAACCGCAGGCCTGCATCTGAGAGAGAAGTGGAGAGAGAAATGTTGTGTATGCTGCCACCAGATAGACTCAGAAAGCTACTGGAACTGCAGCTCAGAGTGGAACTGATGCTTTTTCAAAATAAACTGCTGTTGTGTTTTTGTGTGTGGAATGAGTCAAATTAAATTAGAGTTATTTTTTACTTTCTCACTCATGTCTCTCTCGGTCAAAGCATCTGTCTCCATTATTTTGTCTGCCTTTACTCTGAGAGAGAAAAGAGCATGCTTATGTGTGATGGACGAGGAGTCAGAAAGGACACTGATGTCTGTCACTTACAGAGAGAGTGAGA
>NW_025739991.1:0-3087 GCF_021292245.1 Micropterus dolomieu
AAACAGAAACCAGGGGTTGTGTTTATGTGTAGTAATGAGTTCAGAAAAATAATGTGTTCTCGCATCCTTAACCATGTTATTGTAGTTAATTAATAAATCCTTCAGACTGAGGTAATGGACTTAGAGACTGGATTCTTTCCATCTGCGCTCTGCTTTCCTGCATTCCCTTTTTAGGCTGCGAATGCTGTCATTTATCCAGGGTTGCTTACTAGCTTTAGACAGAGGCCTAACCTTTGGAGGAGCAGTAATATTTAGTGACGACAAGCAGATATGATTGAAGTGATCGACCAGATTGTTGGTGTTGGAATCAGACAGGTGTTGGCTTTGGCTCTAAAAGAATGCGCAAAACTTTGAAACACTTTGTTCATTAAAGATGCAAGAACATATGGAGCTTGGTGAGGTGGTATGAGTAACAGGCGAATCGCAGCTCAAAACAATACATCTGTGGTCAGATATGGTCATGTCCACTAATTCCACAGAGGAAATGCTGACACCCAGGGTAAAAACCAAGTCCAGTGTATGACCACGGTTATGGGTTTGCCCTTTGACATGTTGTTTGAAGTTAAAAGAAGTGGCCATATTTAAAAAGTCAGTTGCATTAACATTGGTACGGTCATCAACATGAATATTAAAATCGCCACAAAGAACAATTCTGTCATAATTTAAAACCAGAGTAGATAAAAATTCAGGAAGTTCTGATAAAAATCCTCCAGGCGGTTTTGGGGGGTGATAAATTAGACTGTAGAAAACGGACATTTGCGAGGACAGCTTTCTCTTCTCTTTTAAACTACAGACACATTCGGATGAAAGTCACGAGTTAAACCAATACACCGGCAGAATGAGCTCAGATTTAATGTCTTTTATGAAATGAATTTTTTAAATTTAATCTTGGGGATTAAAAAGTGATTTTAACTTGGCCCGCGCTTCCCAAGCTGTCTGCTGCAGAGAGCCACAGAAACAATTCAATTCAATTTTATTTATATAGCGCCAAATCACAACAACAGTTATCTAACAGCGCTTTTCATAAAAGAGCAGGTCTAGACCATAATCTATGATGCTATTTACAGAAGCCCAACAGTTCAGCAGGAGACTTCAACAGGAGACTGCTTGGAGAAAAGAAAGAGGAAGCTGAACTTCCTGGTAAGTTCACAAAATGTGTCTGTTAACGTTACTTGAGTCCAGCTATCATTGTAAAATGAAATAATCTAGAATAACCCAGTCCTGATCGATCCAAACTCCATTTAGAAAACAATCATTTTAAAAGTAGTTTTCTTGTCATCTTGCTGACAGACCTGACAAAGCATGAATTCATATGTTAAACAAATCAGTATCATTATGTAGTTATTTCGGCATCATTTAGATCCGTTTATTATAATATAACATAACCACAGCAACATGTTTATTTTGGGTCCATACCGCTGTAGGAAACCAGATTAAAGCCCAACATTTGCGGGTTGTGTTTACTCACGTTAAAAGAGCTGCATTCAATACTACCAATTTCATAAGCCACCTAAAAAATAAACACCCACAGTGCGACCAACTTAGTCGTCTACCCCTTAAAAAAGATAGGGGCGAACCGGAGAAATGTGTGGGATTAGCTGAATACCACGTCGGACTTGCCGCAACACTGGGGAAGTCCTGTTCGATCTGTGGCCGCTTGAGCAGCTCGTTAGACAAAAACATGAGAGTGATCAGAGTTTTAGAAGCTGTCGTCAATGTGTCAATTGAAAAAAAATCAGTTTATAAAGCTTTGACAATATTTCTATTTCCTCCACTGGGTTTACACAAGGAGAAGCAGCAGGCAGCATAAATATGATTATAATAAAGTGTTCGTTAATAAACTCTGAGTAACATCAACATTTTGAGATACTCAGTATTAAATGACTTGATCGCGACCTCCCTACAAAAAAGGCTTCAAGTCCAAATTCTTTCATCTGTCCCTGCATCTGCTCTTCTTCTCTGAAAACGTCCATTTTTCACAACCTGCTTGGATCCTGATCATTGCTGCTTGTTATATAAGGAGAGTTAAGTTAATGTTAGAATACAGCTGGGTTTTCGAGGCTAACAGGCTGTATGTACTGGTAGTCAATATCGACTGCACTACTCATTTGAGGTTGGCCATATCTTCAAATCTGTCCCAGAAAACCCTTAACACATTGATGAAGCCATGTTTTTACATGCTTGATAATGTTCCAGCCCTGAACACATCTACGTGCCAACATTCAGTTATAGCGCCACCTTCTGGAAACAGGAAGTAAACTCTGTCTGACTGTCATTGTGCGATTTAAATTAATCTTCTCAATGTGTTCCACACTTGACATGGTGAGACCTAACGTATAGATACCGGGTGCTCTGTAGCTCAACATAGGTGACAAAGGAAGTGATGTTTAAGTCCTCTGTGTTTGAAGCCTGTGACAATTCAGATTGGCATCGGCAGAGCAGCAGAATATATACGTTGCGACCTCATCACACCCTGCGCCCTACACCTGCGAGGGCCCGCCCAACGCTGCTTGCAGCTTTAATTTAGTAATTGTTCCTTAATTTGTTTTTTAATTTCACATTTGATTCAGACTTTTTTTTGTCTATTAATATACACACACTCACTCACACATTTACTGTTTTATTGATTTATTTTATTTAAATTTTTAACATTTAATTTTTTAACACACACATTATTTACTTTATTTTTTATATATATTTATCATTATTATTTTTTATAGTGATTAATGAACTGTATAAAATTGTTTTACATTTATGCCAATAAAGCTAGACTGAATGGAATTTTCTTTTAATATAAAGTTGATAGTTGTGGTATTTATTCATTCAAACATTACTGACTAAATACATCATCTTTAAACTTTATAGAAATGGACAACATCAACACACAAAGAATAAACCTTCAGATGTGATAAACTGCTGCTGTGTTGTGTCTCGTTCTCTCCATCAGATTTCTGTGAACTCACACTGGACACAAACACAGCACACAGATACCTCAAACTGTCTGACAACAAAGGTGAGATATGTGAAGGAGGAGCAGCCATATCCTGATCATCCAGAGAGATTTGACTGCTGGTGTCAGCTGCTGTG
>NW_025739992.1:0-2382 GCF_021292245.1 Micropterus dolomieu
AATGGCCGACTTCCTGTTGACTTTAGGCTATGGGTTCTTGAGGCTTTTTTGTGCGTCTTGATACGATACATGTCCCCAGAAAATTTCGTACATGTAGGTTGAACGTGAACGAGGGGCTAATCATTTCCAATTTTCAAGGTGGCGCTAGCGAGTCATTTTGCCACGCCCATGTGCGAAACTTGTAGAATACGAAATTTTTCACCGGTTCTGACATGTTTGCAAATTTTGGTGAGTTTTCGAGTATGTTTAGGCCATGTCATTTGGGCCTACTTTGCAGAAAAAAAAAAAAAAAAAAAAAAAAAAAAAAAAAAAAAAAAAATATAATCCGAGCAGATTCAATAGGGACCTCGCACGGTCGTGCTCGGGCCCTAATAAGTCATTAACGAGGGGCAGCTACACGCTGCGCTGCTGAAACACAGAGGCTTCCAGTGGAAGTTGACTGTGTAAATAACCCACTCCGCACACGCAGCCTACGCCCCTCCCACAGAATTCCCATGATGCAAGAGGGTGAAGGGAGTTTTGTTAAAATGTGCTAAGTTTGCCATTTGTTTGAAATACATATGTTACTTTGTGACTTATGTTTATTAAAACGTGTCTCCTTAGAATCTGGCGTGTTTGTTGGTGATTATCATGGTGTGGTGCTTTACTGTTGGAACCAGGAGTGAAGAGACTGTTTCATCAGATAAGAGCTGCTGAATTTCCTGATGAGGTGCAGTGACATGTACCGCTGGTGTTTATTTGTGTCCACAAGAAATCAATTAAGCTAAACATCATAGTCTGTGTAGTGGGCCCCCTACCAGCAGGGGCCCTGGGTCGGCTGCACCTGGGCTACCTTCTCTTATGCAAGAAGCTTATTATTATTATTATTATTATTATTATTACAAGTCCATATTTTTAATTGGCCCAGGTGCCAAACCAACAATGTTTTAGTCCACCACTCAATAACATCTGACTTTTTAGTGCATTTGTTGGGGACTATTTTCAGCAGTCTTACATTTGGGGCTCTTGTGAGGGGCAGCAGTAAACTACAGTGTGTGTTCATGGTGATCAATTAAATCAGATGTGTTTTTAAAACTTCATCACGTGTGGACGTTTAGACGTACCGGGTGACCCTCTTGGCACTTTGGGCCCCTTAGCCTTCCAAAATCAATCCTCTATTAAAAATCTTGGTGTTATTTTTGACACCTCGTTCACGTTCAATAAGCAAATCAGACCAGCTTCTTCCAGTTAGGCCTTTACTTCAGCTAGAAGTCTTATCTTCCTCCCAAAGATCTTGAAAAAGTCATGCACGCTTTTATTACTGCTCGGCTGGATTATTGTAATTCATTATCCACGGGTCTACATCAGAAATCTTTAAATCGCCTCCAGTTGGTCCAAAACGCAGCTGCTCGCCTTTCAACTAAAACAAAAAAGCGTGAACACATAACGCCTGTCTTGGCCTCCCTCCACTGGCTACCTGTCCGTCATAGGATAGATTTTAAGATTTTATAGCTTGTTTTTAAGGCCCTAAATGGTCTGGCGCCACCTTATCTGGCTGATCTCTTACGCCACCACTCTCCGGTCAGAACACTGAGGTCAACAAATCAGCTGCTCTCCGATGTCCCGAGATAAAAGCTAAAGAATAAGGGCGATGGAGCCTTTGCAGTGGGCGCCCCCGTCCTGTGGAACAGCCTCCCCGTGCATATTAAAGCTGCACTGCCCCTACAAACGTTTAAATCGCTGCTTAAGACGCACCTTTTTGCAGCAGCTTTTAACCTTCGTTATCCTGGTGATGTTTTAAAGTGTTGTTTTGTTTCCCTGTGATTCACTTTGGCTGTAGTTATTTTTATACTTATTTATGTATCTGACTTCGACCCTGTTCATCACTTTGGTCAACTGTTTGTTTATAAATGTGCTACAGAAATAAAATTGACATTATTATTGACACTATTATTCAGTTTAAAATGGATCTTTGGTGCTGTAGCTCATCATCCTTCAGGCCAGTAATATTTCCTCCTCTACAGTTAGTTTATGTCGTTATCGGTCACTCGCCTGGTTCTGAGCTGTGATCCATAACGGCAGAACTCCGTTGTCCCACCATTCGGATCTGACCAGAGTCTTCTTGTGAGGAACCTTTAGGTTCGTCTTGGCGTTAAACATCATGTTGTGGACGACTTCGTGATCCTCCACCCATCGGCCTGGGAAACAGGAAACAAGACATTTCAAAATGAAAAGCTAAAAATTAACAGAAAGTCCAGTACTTTTAAATAATCAAAAAAAAATGTTGTCCTCTTTAGACCCTCATGAAATTGACATTTAACATTTTATATTTTCCATCAATTTCCAACATAGAAAAAAACCTCTTGAACAAACTTCGGTTAATTATGAACGAGATATGTCAGT
>NW_025739993.1:0-39391 GCF_021292245.1 Micropterus dolomieu
TCAGTCGGGTTGAGGTCAGGGCTCTGACTGGGACACTCCAGAAGGTGTATTTTCTTCTGCTGAAGCCATTCTGTTGTTGATTTACTTCTGTGCTGTGGGTTGTTGTCCTGCTGCATCACCCATCTCCTGTTGAGCTTCAACTGGCGGACAGATGGCCGTACATTCTCCTCTTGATAAGCATTGGAATCAATTTTTCTGTCGATGATAGCAACCCTTCCAGGCTCTGAGGCAGCAAAGCAGCCCCAGACCATGATGCTCCCTCCACCATACCTCACAGTTGGGATGAGGTTTTGATATTGGTCTGCTGTTCCTTTTTTCCCTCCACACAAAGGGTTGTGTGTTCTTTCCAAACAACTCAACTTTTTTTTCATCTGTCCATAGAATATTTTGCCAGTTGTGCTGTGGAATATCCAGGTGCTCTTTTGCAAACTTCAGACCTCCGGCAATGTTTATTTTGGACAGCAGTGGCTTCCTCTGTGGTGTCCTCCCATGAACTCCATTCTTGTTAAGTGTTTTATGTATCGTGTATGTATTTATATGTATTTGTGCATGTTCCAGAGATTTGAGAGTATTCAGCTGATACTCTAAGATCCTTCTTAACCTCACTGAGTATTCTGCTCTGTGCTCGTGCAGTCATCTTTGCAGGAAGGCCACTCCTAGGGAGAGTAGCAGCAGTGCTGAACTTTCTCCATTTATAGACAATTTGTCTTACCGTGGACTGATGAACATCAAGGCTTTTAGAGATACTTCTGTAACCCTTTCCAGCTTCATGCAAGTCAACAATTCTTAACCTTAGGTCTTCTGAGAACTCTTTTGGTCAAGGCATGGTTCACATTAGGCAATGCCTCATGGGAATAGCAAAATTAACATTTATGAATGTTTTTCTCTAACCAACACCTCCAAACTCGTCTCATTGATTGGACTCCTGGCTGGTTGACTCCTGACTCCAATTAGCTTTTGGAGAAGTTATTAGCCTAGGGGTTCACATACTTTTTCCACCCTGTACTGTGACTGTTTACCCATTGTGTTCAATAAAAACATAAAAACAAATAATTGTTTGTGTAGAGTTAGTTTATATATATATGTGTGTGTGTGTGTGTGTGTGTGTGTGTGTGTGTGTGTGTGTATATATATATATATATATATATGTATATAAACTGTATATCATTTCAACCATTTTTTTACTGTCACTTATAAACTTAAATGATCTGACTGTCTGAATGGTTACAGAAATAACAACTTAAATTTCACTGCATAATTAAAGGTTGTCCATGTGAGATTTTTTTCTGTCAATCCTCCCCTAGTTTTCATCTTTCAAAACTCAGTCCTGATCCAGCTGGACTACCCAATTGCCATCATTTTTTATCTTTCCTCCACACCTCTATCTAGATGATGCAGATGCTGGAGAAATTAAAAAGTCCCATAAGTCTGTGAGACGTAGACAGAGGGAGGCAGCCAACAACCAAAAACAGGAGGAGGCACTTAAGTGTCAGTGGGAGACACATCGAAGCTCAGTGTCTTCACACTCCAGTGGTGATGAGGTATAACACAATTTATCATCATGATTTATTCTAGAATACTTTCTTTACATCTTGCTTTGTGGTTGCCACTGTTGTACACCATGGCACAATAAAAACTTGTGTTAATGTCTTGAATCTACACTTCTTACAGGGGGAGGAGTCAGTTGTGACCAGACTTGCCCCTCCACCGGTAATGCCGGAGAATCCGCAGGCTCAGGCTACACCCATGAACTTCAACAAGAACACTGAGGGTGACGGAGACCCTAAAACTGGGAACACCTGCAATGCCCTGTCAGGTAAAATAGAACAGAATAGGATCCCCATATCCTCGTCAGCTGTACAGTCATGCCTGCCTACTGTTTTACGCAAACACATGCTCCCTCTCTCCATCTCCATCTTCTTCAGGTGCATTCTCAGGTGTGTCCAACATCTTTAGTTTCTGGGGGGAGAGTCGGGGGGGTGGTCAGTACCAGGAGATTCCCAGCTGCAGCCTGGCCTCCCCCCCGCCCCTCAACGCACCGCTGAACAGCTTGAGCCGACAGCAACGCAATCAACTGGACACACGGCTGGACCTGCTGCAGAAACAGCTCAACAGGTATGACTGACTGAATGTCTGTGCGTATGTTTATTGTGGCTGTTCCAGCTCTTTTGTGTTTTGTTTTGTAACAAACACTTGAAGGCAGACAATATTGAACTCCCTGCTGAAACACTACAGTTATCAGACAGTGTGAAACCATTTCAGTGTGAAAACTTTGCTTAAACTTGATTGTTGTACCTTCACTGTTGAAATCTGGGGACATGGTGACTTCAAGCCATGTGTTTGTTAAGCGTCATTTACAGACTGACCTCTTGGTTTAGCTTTGACCTACTGTACTTTCCATAGTTGCTCTTCCACACAGTTTTTATGTTCCTTTGGTATTGTAACTGTAATGGTGAGCAAAATTAGACCCAAGATGATAAAATGCATACAGTTCTAAATACTACTAAATGTCCTACATTGAAACAAATTTAAAAGAAACAAATTTTTAAATGTCTCTTCCGTGTATTAATTAACATTGTGTGCAGGTTGGAGAGTCGCATGTCAACGGACATCGGGGCAATCATGCAGCTCCTGCAGAGACAGATGGCACTCGTTCCACCTGCCTACAGTGCCATCTCATCACCACCTCAGGTAACAGCACACTTAAACTTGGGCGCACAGACACACACACACACACACACACACACACACACACACACACACAGGCTATGTACATAGAAGCATAATTCTTGCCATTAGTATCTGACCCATGCTATGACTAGATAGAAGGCTACAATTCCTGCAGACAGATAAGATGTTGTCTCCTGCAGGCCTCACCCTATGCTGGTCCCGGCCCAGGTCCAGGAGAGGGACTGGTCCAGCTTGTGACACCTCTGGAGACAGACACCCTAGCCTCCTTAACACAGGTGAGGCACATGTAGTAATGCAATGGCTGCTATGCATATCGATACATTTAACTGTATTCTTTGACAATGACGTGTTCGCTGACTGAATGCTGTCACTGGTTTCCAGTCAGTTTAAACTAGAAACATTGAAACTCAAAGCATTACATTTATGGTTATATTTATTTTTAAACATTGTTAATTATTCTACTTAGTTGCTACACTATAGGTTTATCTTCAGGCATGTCTTAGACTAGAGAGTTTATTTGAGTGTGATCTCAGTACTCTGTTAACATATATAACTGGCTTGCAGCATATCATATAGTACAGAAGCTTTGCTTATATAGTGGTTAATTATACAACAGTAAATCGTTGTTGTACATTTCCTGAGATCCATTTACAAATCAAAGACATTGTGTATATATCCATTATAGCGTGCCAGTTTGTACAAACTATAAACACTGGACTGAGATTTTCAACCTCTTGATATCCATTTATATATAAAAAATGATAATGATTGCAACCACAGCAATTGTGGTAAAAATTGTTTTTGTCACAACACCCAGGCACAGAGGAGTGAAGTTTTACTGATAAAATTTTCTTGACCTAGTTTTCCCTTGTTAAACCCCAGTTCACAGAGGTCAACCCTCATACAAGGATTCGTCACATATGAAATTCGACTTTGTAACTAGTAATAAACTAAAAAAAGTGTAGTAGTAGCCAGTCCCACTGACCTCTGAGTTTCTGTCTCTGTAGATCTTGGATTCCGAGGACTTTGAGGAGTTCTCCACCAAGCCTCTTGACTCCCTGCGGCCCCAGGACTCCTCACTGATCAATGCCAGCGAGGGCCAGCTTGCCCCTGCTGTACTGGACAGCCTGGGGCAACATCTGGAGATGGGACTAGGAACTGGGGTAATTTCAGGGCCAGCAGTAAGTTCAGGTTTAGAATTAGATTTAAGGAGCGGGGCAGCAGTGGGGTCAAGTTTAGGAACAGGGTTTGACTTTGGTTCTGGGGTATGTATGGGGGCTTTGGTTGGGCCAGAGGCTGGAACAGGAGTATCTTCCATGGATCCTGAAACCCAAAGGAGGCTGTCCCTTCAAGAACCTCAGACACCTCTGGACTCAAGGACACCACACAGACACAGCTCGGACCCAGGGGGGAGCTAAGGAAGAGAGAGTGACGGGGGAGGAGAGTAGAATTGAAGAGAGGGAGAGTGAGGAGAGTGAATGAGAGTTTTATTCAGCAGTTCACGAGGCATGAGTTAGGAACTTTGATACCTACCACCAAAACCCCTTAGGGCAAACCCCTTAGGGCAGCTACTGTATCTTCACCATTGAAATTTCACCTCTGACCTCTCAAGAAAGGACACACAGCTCAGAGAGAGAAAGAGTGTGAAGCCAGGCTGATCTGGTCTGGACCTTTCAGTCAGCCACTATATGATGACACGTCTTTGCACACACATAAATGACTGCTTATTTGTAGAAGATCCCTTTACTGCTGTATCTACAAACTGGACAATATCAGAAAGAATAATGACGAAACAAGTAGCCATTTATGTCTTGCACTGAAAATCCTATTGATATAATAATTATTCTATTCTACATGTCCATGGCGCTTCCAATGAACTCACAAACTGGTCGGTGTTTGTAGTGTTAGCTGGCCTAACAGGAAACCTGCTATCCTGTTCTGTTATTGGTTCTTGACGCTCCCCCCTTCCCAAGAGCACACTGGATTGGCTGGTTTGCACCTCAGGGGTGGGAACTGGAGGGTTAAAGCCATGAATTTTCTTGATGAACATATCAGCTGCCCTGTCAGAAACGTTGTTTAGATTTTCTAATGAGTGAAGAACATATGGCACGCTTAGGCAGTGTTGCAAACAGGTAAACTGGCAAACACCAAAAACAGTTCACTATAAATATTTAAACAAGCAGGAAATCCCAGTTTACTAATTCCATGAGCTATGAGTTGTGACCTTGTAGAGAAACCGTGAGTTGTGTTTGGTTATCAAACACTATGATGTGATAAAGTCAGCAATGACATGGTACTAGCCTGTTTTGATTCTAAAAATCAAAACACATGCATAAAGGGAAAAAAATATTGAGTGATTCTAGGTTATCATAGTTGAATTTGCTACCTCAGATTTCATTGGTCCTTCATTCTTTTTGCCTGGGCAAGCACCCAGAATGCTTTTACCTTGTATATACAAGTTGGTCACGTGATACATAAATATACAAGTTTGCCAGTTTACAATGACCAGCCGAATGCGTCCTTATTCTATGTATGGTACAATATGCAAACACTGGCAACAAGAGATGAGTGTGCTTTAATCTTTATGAGTGAGATAAGTTCAGGTCCAAAGCTATTTATGTTTGTTTGTCCTGTTATTTTGTCTTTCAGTATGTAGAGTATGACATAAAGTGTCTTTGCTTCCACATACTGTAGAGGGTCACTTGGTTTTATTGATTAGGACACATTTATTTTCTTTGCCCCAAACTGATTTTATTCTTGTTTAAACAGGCAAGTAAATTGTTAATGTTTTGAATCTAGACGGCAGAAATGAAAACCCTTTAAAATACTTACTAAGTTATACAAGTCATAGCAATCCCAGGAGGAAGAAATTGTACTTTAGCACCACTGTTTCTGGGAATATTTGAAGTCCTCAAATACACATCTGATCATTGTCATGTCATATTAGCAGGCCACCAACACACTTGAATGGAGTGACCATCTATCACACTGCACCGTTCAGGATCATCAAAGGTTACCACAGCTCAGGTTGAATTTGGCTTTGTGCAGTGGAATTATACTGCTGTACTGTATGATATACTGCAGATTTACACCACAGTACCCGACAAATAACACCACTTTATAAGAACAAGGGGAGGTAAAGTATAGAAGTGATCATGAAACTGTGACTTGAAAACATCTTTGGTCCATGCCTTCATTTTCCTAAATAATACTTTATCCCTTCATCGGAAGGCAAAGCAGGGCAATACCTCACCAGTCACCAGATACATTTGGCCTGTCGGAGAAATGGCAACTTAATAGTGTACTCATTTATGAATGTTCTTTTGACTTCAGTCATATTGTAGGTTAGTGAGCAGTGTTAATAACATAAAATTGTGCTTTCGACACATTGGACAACTAGGAACATTTACACTTCCCCTTTTAGATTTTCCTAACCATGAATGGAATACATAGCAATGTAAATTTTCCACAGGATTTATAATAAGATGATACATTTCAAAATGTGGAAATGAACAAGGTATAGTGGCACCACTGTTAAGGGCGGAGTCTGGAGTTTACCCAGATCCCCCAGGGTAGGCAGAGAAATACAAAATAAAAAGAGTAGGTACGATGAAGTTTGTTTTTATCCATAAGTGTCCATTTCTGCAAAATCTTCCAGTTTCATTAGTTTATAGTTTGAGTTGCCAAGATGAAGGAAAATAAAAACCTGTGACATCTTCAAATTGTCTTCCCTGATACAAGACTATATGGGCAGACCCTTTCCTGTACCACACAATAAAGTCATAACAGAGAAGGGAATGCCTGTTGAAGTGCAATAGTCCTTTAAACAGTTAAGACTTGTAGCAGCTTAATCACATCTGTTACTTTTTAGCACTTTATTTCTTAAACAGTGCAGATGTTTAATAACGGCTCAGGAACGTGTCATTGATGTTAGAGGATTCATTTTCTTAAGTCTCAGAACTCAAAACAAGCCAATCAGAAGGAAGGAGAGAAACACTGGAAGGAATGTAACATTTGAATAAGTTAACATCCTAAATGTTAACTCTGGCAGAATTCCCCTTTAGAAGAATTGTGAAAATGTTTATTTTGCTGCTTGCTGGTCTAAGCTGTTGTATTTATGTATTGTTGTTGGATTACTTCTGTTTGTTTGTGGATTGTACCCACTATGATTTATCTCTTTATCCTGGGTTAATGAACAGCTCATTTGGAGGAGCACGTGGACACTTTCTGTGTAAACATGTCACTGCCCATGTTCTTGTGTTCTTTTATTCATAATCCTGAAATTTACACTCATCCAACCACTCTCAATATTTATTCAATATTTTTGGGTAAGTGTGCTTGGTGAGCAGTACATATTAATAATATTATTATTATCATTAGTAATGCTAAACTAGTCAATTCCCAAATGCACACACAGCCACATTGAATATACAGTGTGTACGTGGCCTGTTTGACCTCTGTCACAGTTGGCTGAAAGTTCAACCAACCAACAAGAACTTTCAGATGAATGGTGATTTTTAACATGTCACTGTGTTGTATTAGAGTTTGCTACAATGTTGCTAGAATCAATTTGATCAGCATTTTGTAGTGTAATGTGAGTGAAGCTGATAAGCTGACATTGACCAAATGTACTGAGTTCTTTTAACTACTGAACCCTATCTGCTGCTTGTTGTGTTTTATTTGTTTTACTTTGCTGACGTCAGCTTTTACCAGCAGTCCCTGCTTGCAGTCTCCAGGATTACAAATCAATCTTTATCTAAAAATGTCCAGTAAATACCAAGTGAATCTGGAATTCCATGAAGTTCTTCACCAGTGAATCCTTTCTTTTTTACAATGCAGTGCTGAAATACTGATTTTCTGATACTGAGTGGGCTCTCCTCGCCATCACACATATTGTAGCGAGAGTGTTTCTAGTGTTTAATAACAGTCACCTAGTGGCCTGAACTGTATCTTTACATTCAGAACTATGACCTCAAAACTAGAATGTGGTTGTTGTCAACTCTTGTCATTTGACCTTGTATTTGACCCTAGACTTAAATGGAATATTCAGTGCTAGAGAATACATTTATGTAATGCATACTGCATATTATAACAGTAGAGGGTGCGCTTTGAATAAAAAAAATCCATGGGGGACTGGGAAATGGGTGTGTTTGTGGGCTGTGGCAGGGGGGTGGTTTTCCCCCTTTGCATTTAAACACACACACATACATATATAAAAACTCAGCTTACTCAAGTCACACCTGCACAGTTACACACACACACACACACACACACCTTCTATAATACTGCTGAGCTTTTTTTCAGGTCTGTTCAACTTTCTATTAGTTCTGACAGACTTAGGTCCCATATTTGTAAGTGTTTTGAGCGCTTGGGAATGGGGGTTTTGGTAACATTTACACAACAATGGATCTGCTCTGACACTCCTTGCCTGTACATACTAAGTTCTACTACTTGTAAAGGAATCAAACTCTTTGGCACTTGTATAGCCAGCACTATGCAGTAATTAACCCTTTTTTTTTTGGCATGCTTTGAAATGCAGAATACTATAGAGGAAAATATACTAAATAAATAAAGTCTGCTCTAATAAATAAATAATCATCTTATTAGAAAAAGACTTAAATAAAGCTGTCCATTGTAAAAGTGGATATGATGACGATGATGATTAAAGGTGATTAGGATGATGAAGCTAATGTTGTGCACATTTTTACTTGCATGCTACACTGAAAACCATCCAGCAATGAGAGGGTTTGACCTGCAAAGCAACTGATTTTTGCTGGATGGTTGTGTTTAAAGTGACACACTGAATTCTTCCATGATACGGGAGAGTCATATTTATATATACATACTACTTCTAGGTCATGGAAGAGAAGGGTACTAAATAGCTGCAAATATAGAGATCCTAGATGATACAATATTAGAATGTATATTTGTATCGTTGATTGCAAACCACTGTTACAGAGTGATGCATCTGTGGCAATCCAAGGCAGAAGTGTTAACTGTTTTCTAACTATCAAGGAGCACTTGATTTACCTTATCTGGGCTGTGTTTCCATCCTGCCAGGAAAGTTAAATCAAGTGTACCTAAAATATTACATATTCTGCTTTTGAAATCACATCTTAATCAGTTTTCAGTGCATGGGATGTTAAAAATTGATTCGAAATTGCACACATTTTTGCTGAAAATTACTTTTGCTGAAACTTTGACAAATGTTTTGAAAATAGCTCATCTTTTTAAGTGTGTAGCCGACTCTATGGCAGTCACTGGAATGTGGAGGCAATGGAGCGCTTCTAGAAGCTCATAACATTATTCATATCGAATGTTGAAGAAAGCTAGAGGGGGAAATGTTTGTCCAGGCTGATTGTGTGTTAGCATTATCAGTGGTTGAACTTTATAACATTTCAAAATATATCTTTCAATAAACCTCTTTCAAAGCAACATGATGAAGTCAGGAGTGGTCCTTATGAGATTCATTAGGGGATAAAATTACATTTATTAAGTGGAGGGCGTAATTGCATCTGCTGTAGGAAGTTAGTTTTTATTTTTCTTCATATTTTTGTCCTAATGAACAATCTCTGTCCTGATAGAATTTTTTAATGGGAAATAATCTTACTGTGTCATAAATGCATACTACTTTTCAATACTAATGAAAACGACTAATGACATAATCTCCTCTTCTGACAAAGCCAAATTTAAGTGCAATTATTGACTTATCCAAGGCTTTTGACTCGGTGGATCATTATATACTATTACAAAAATTAGGAACCATTGTACTTATAATACACTGACCTGGTTCAATGCTTATCTTAGCAATTGGAAGCACTGTGTGTTTATTGATATTGGCAAAAGTTGATGTCATATTTAATAGTTGCAGATTTATTCTCAATTGTCACTTTCAAACTCATCACTGTACAATGTACAATTAACTGCGATGGCTTTCTCTCAAAAAGAGACAATAGCTGCACCGTTACCAATTTCTTTTCAACTGTATCAATTTCAATTATCCAATCTACTTACAAGAACTATTCATCCTGCATAATTCTAGGATATGCGGGATACACCATCATCATCAACACCATCATCCTGGCCCTGCTGCAGGACAAGCTCTCCCAGCTGAACGTGCCTGATTTCACCTGCAGGTGGATCAGAGACTTCCTGACGGACAGGAAGCAGCACGTGAAGCTGGGAAAACATCTCTCTGACTCCAGGACCATCAGCACCGGTTCCCCTCAAGGCTGCATTCTTTCCCCTCTGCTCTTCTCCCTGTATACCAACAGCTGCACCTCCAGTAACCAGTCCGTCAAGCTCTTGAAGTTTGCGGATGACACCACCCTCATTGGGCTTCTCTCAGTTGGGGATGAGTCTGCCTACAGGTGGGAGATCGACCAAAACCTCTCACCACAAAAACAGCTTCTTCCTTTCTGCAGCTTTACAAGGCCCGGGACATAATAATTTACATGTACAATAATGCACATGTAAATATCTGCCACGTTGTTCTTTCTCTGCAAATAGGTGTTTTCTCTATTCTTTTATCATTCTTATATAACTTGCATCTGTTTATTCCAATTTTTATATATTTCTACATTTATTTATGTCAACTGTATGTTTGTCTACGTGTAGCACCTTATAACCAAAGCAAATTCCTTGTACGTGTAAAAACTACTTGGCAATAAAGCTCCTTCTGATTCTGATTTATGATTCTGAAAAAGAGAATGAAAAAACCTACCAACTTCTCTAAAATCTCTGCAGTATCTAGGTTTATTTAAAAATGCTCTTATACCTTACAACAGACTGCTCCTGTTAATTATTATTATATATTAATATTATTATTATTATCATTGTAATTGAGTGAACTATTAATCATAACACGATATTTACAGTAGCAACTTCCTTTCTTAAACCTCTTCCACATAGCCCAACAAACATGCCTGAATGGACATAAAATGACTATAGTTCCTGAAATCTTCCACATGGATTCCCTTAAGTTTCTCCAAAAAGAAAACATTTTTACGTTTCTTTTGAGCACATCTATGGAAGCATGTAGGAGACTATATTAAAATGATAATATAAACTTGAAAATGAAAATGTAATTCACATAGCACTGTCATTATCCATCCATCCATCCATCCATCCATCGTCAACCGCTTATCCTGTATACAGGGTCGTGGGGGGCCAACATCAGCGAATTGTTGGTCACCTCTCACTGTCAGTGGTGAACACCCGGATTTCTCCGTCATTCCAGCGCTGCTACTACAAGGTTTAACTTTTCTCCTGGGGCAGCCATCTACCTGTCCCAGTCCGGTTTTGCCTTGAGCCGATACCTCTGCAGTTGGTAGCTAGCTGTCAGCTGTGGACCCTCTTCTCCCTGTGCCTGACAGTCTTCCATCTCTGTGTTTGGCTTGAACGGCTAGCTCCAGGCTTTCCACTTTCGGCGACCGGCATGAAGCTCAAGTACTCTATCCCACAGCTGCTAACTCTCAACAACATTCTCAACATTCCAACATGCATTGCAGCCATCAAAGAACTTGGACTTCAGCGCTGTCCGCGTTACATCCACAGAAGTTCCCGTCGAAAGTTTGTTTACCATCATCCTGGCCAGCCAGCTTCAAACATTCCATCCATCTGGACCACGATCGCACGTCTGCCGCGTCATCAGAGCAGTGTCGCTCTCAGTGCTAGCAATATGGGAAACATCGCAAGATCTCTGCACGCTCAGCTGAGCAGCATGGGAAACACCGCGAGATCTCGCCACACCAAGCAGGCCAGAAAACGTGTAGTGGATTCCAGTGTACTACAGCCTCTACAGAGATTCACCACAGCATCAGCACTCAAAATAGAACTTTTCAATACACAATCCCTCACAAATAAAGCATCCTTCATACAAGACCACATCATGGACAAGGGATTAGACTTCATGTGCCTGACAGAAACATGGCACCAGCCAGGGGTTTACTCAGCGCTTAATGAAGTCTTTCCCCAATGTCAATGGCAATGTTGGCGCCCTAGGCGAAATTTTCAAACGGCGCCCCCCAACTCTAAAAAGTCCACCTAATGGGGGCCATTGCTCCCCTATCCTCAAGAATGCTTTAAACGTTCAGCAGCCAAACTCACAATTTTAGCATGTATAGATGAAAAGCCAAGTCAATAATCATGTTCAATAATGAATAAGTTTGATCAGCATACTTGTCAACCTCAACATCATAGCCTAAATTAGGAGACCAAACCTATTCCCCACCAGAAACTGTGTGTCAACCCAGAGACTGTTTTTTTGCAGTATGTAGTAGATTTCTTGAAATGCAAGATCATTGGTTTAGATTCAATAGAGGAGTTGACTCAAATGAAGAGGAGGGTCTGCGGGTCTTCCACCAGAAAAATTTAAGCATTGAGGACTTCATTTCCTATATTCTGGTGACATATCTGCCTTTTCTGCCTCAACTTATGGTGGAAAAGTAAAATTCAGGCAGCAGGTGACACTACAAAATATAAAAAATGTATAGAATATACTGCAGTAAGGCATTCAGACATTCTGTAGCTATTGCTTTTATATAGCCAATATTTCTCCTGTAGATCAACTTTTCTAATTTAATAAAATCCCTGCTGAGTCAGTACACAGGCAGGCATGATTCAGTCTTCCCTCCTCTTTTGTGTCTTTTGCATGGGGATGTGCATGTGGCACCTTTTCACCTCAGATAAGTTCATTTTAATTTAAGGTAAAAACTCCTGGACTTTAATAAATCCTGTGTTTTAGCAGGTTTACTGCTCATGTTCAAAACTTCCTGCACATTCAGAATCTCTCCCACATCTGTGTTCTCTGACATATTGACAAAAAAGACATAATATTTAGGGACTAACGTCATAATTTCATGACAATTCATAACATCTTTTAAGTCTACCTGCCCTATTCTCTGCTGTGCATTATGCTACTTATTGCTCCGCTGGAATTATCCCCTTTAGACACAGTGCACAGACTGCATGTTGCATGTAAAACCAAAACCAACTGGAAAAAACAGCTCACAGTCCCAAACAGAGCTAGGCTGCGCCTCAGATTTTAGATGTTTAAATCGCAAAACTCTACACAACGACACGACTCGTCACAACTGTCAGGACTCACAGTGCGAGCTGCGAGGTGCACTTAATTACCATCACGGCGTACGCCGGTGTCACAGCAGCTGGGCTGAGTTCAATTGCGGCAAGTCGAAAACCTTCTCTTGCAGCGCCCCCTGACATTTTGCGCCCTAGGCAACCGCCTATGTTGCCTATGCCATGGGCCGGCCCTGTCTATCCCTCCTGTTACAGCTACCTGGAGAGAGCCCGCAGCACTGGTCGTGGTGGTGGCCTAGCTGTCATACACCAACAGAACTTGGAGCTGTCCCCCCTCCCCCTGCCTAAACCTTCCTCATTTGAATGCCTAGCATTTAAATCTAAACCCCCCTTTCCCATGACAATGCTCCTCATCTACCGGCCCCCCAAACCCAACTCAGCTTTCATCTCAGAGATACACGACCTTCTCACAACACTGTGCACCACCTCTGCCAACATTATTATACTTGGAGATATTAATATTCATGTAGACAACCCCTCCTCCCGCTTTGCAGCCGAGTTTCTGCAACTACTGGACTGCCTCAACCTCCAACAACATATCGATGTCCCCACACACTCCAGGGGGCACACACTGGACCTGGTCATTTCCAACTCCACCCCCATTAGCAACCTTCTGGCGTATGATCTGAGTGTGTCTGACCACAAGGCCATCTCAATGGACATCGCACACCAAAGACAAGCGTCAAATCTGCTATAGGGACCTGAAAAAGATCAACCCGGACACAGGACTCACTGTTCATAGGCAGGCCTACCGAGAACATCAGTCCCTTGAGAAGTCCCTTGCAAGGTCTTTGAGAGATGCACATTCACAGTTCTATTCCAAAATTATCAACAACAGCCCTGGCAACTCCAAGCAATGTTTCTCTACTATACATGACACTCTCAAACTGCAAACTCACTCTCATTCAGAAGCCACAGAAGAGAGGTGCAACAATTTCATCAATTTTTTCAGCAAAAAAGTAGACACCATCCGTTCCCTGCTATCCAGTTTCTCCACACTGCCTGTCCCGACTGCCGACCCATAGCCTGGGATTTCCCAACCTCTCTGCTGTTTTTTTGACATCTCACAGCGAGACCAAGGATCATCAAAAAGATGAAACCATCCACCTGTGCCCTGGACCCCTTCCCCACAGCCCTGGTAAAATCCAACCTCCATGCCATAAGTCCCCTCATCACAAAGGTCATTAACCACTCCCACGAGGCTGGCCATGTTCCATCAACACTGAAAACCGCTGTCATCAGGCCATTTCTCAGAAAACCCACCCTAGACCCAGAAGTCTTTGCCAACTACAGGCCCATCTCCAACCTTCCATTCCTTTCCAAGGTGCTGGAAAAAGTAGTTGCCGCACAGCTTCAGGACCATCTAAAACAAAACGAAAAATTTCAGTCTGGTTTCCACCCTGTCCAAAGCACAGAAACAGCCCTGGTCAGGGTCACTAATGACCTGCTGATGACTGTAGACGCTGGCTCCCCATCTCTTCTCATCCTCCTGGACTTGACTGCAGCATTTGACACTGTGGACCACAACATCCTCCTCCACCGTCTAAATTCCACTATCAGTGTTTCTGACTCTGTCCATGAGTGGTTCTCATCCTACCTCACTGGGAGAACTGAGCATGTCGCCTTGGGAGAGGCTAAATCCCTGACACACAACGTCACCTGTGGTGTCCTTCAAGGCTCAGTGCTTGGCCCCACCCTGTTGTTTATTCTCTACATGCTCCCCCTTGGCCATGTCATCAGCCGGCATGGAATTTCATTCCACTGCTATGCTGATGACACTCAACTCTACCTCAGGACAAACCCAATCCCCTCTGCTGCCCTGCCATCATCCACTCTGACCACCTGCCTGGAGGAGGTAAAGGCGTGGATGAAGCAAAACTTTCTGCAGCTAAACAGCTCCAAGACTGAAGGCATCTTAGTCAGCACTCCACACCAGGTTACATTACCTGCATCAACTTCTCTGGCCAAAATATTCCACTTTCAACATCAGCCACTAACCTGGGTGTTAAAATGGACCTTTGAGGCTCACATCAAACATCTCTGCAAGACCTCCTTCTTCCACCTCAGGAACATCGCCAAACTCTGTCCCACACTCACTCCTGCAGATGCGGAAAAGCTTGTCCATGCTTTTGTCTCCTCCAGGCTGGACTACTGCAATGCACTCCTCACCAGGATCCTTTAAAAGTGGCCTTAAAATCCACCTTTTTAGGAGAGCTTTTGATTGAATTCTTGCCCTTTTCCTTATTGTTTTTGTTTATTTTTTTTTTTAATTTCATGCTCTCCATGTGTTTTTATTTTTAGCACTTACCTGTTTTATCATGTAGCACTTTGGGATTTGCGTAAATATAAAGTGCATTACAAATTAAATGTATTATTATTATTATTATTGATATTCCATATTACAGGGCCAGAAGCAAAACAACATGACTGTGACATCCCTACTTTTGACTGAGCTCTGTGGCTGTTGTGTATGATTTGAAATAATGTACAGTTAATACACTTAAATGAATGACATAATGTGTGCCAGTTGTAACAGTAATCATAATAATGTAACCTATGGATAGGAAGCCAGTGTCATAGTTTAAAATTTAAAATAAATAGTGTTCATATACTGTGGGATAAGATGTTGTGGAGTAAAAATAAAAACAATGGTTCAGCAGGTGCAGGTGCTGTCAGGGAAGAGAGCCAGCCACTATGGAAGGTGGGATTTTCATATCCTGTAGCGCACTGGGCCCCAGGTAGAAGTAGAATAAGCAGGGGCCGTCACATGTCCTACATGAAAGACAGACAAGAGGTTAGAAATAAGTGTAGCCGGAGAGCGTAGACACAAAATAAGAACCACCTGTCACACACCTAATATCTCTAAGTAATCTAGCTTTACATAACTCGCCCTACAGCCCAAGAGACGTCCAGTAGGGTGAAGATGCTTCCAAAGTTTCCTGCCGCTCTCTGGAAACGTAACAAGGCAGCAAAATATCTAGATAACAGTCTATATTTCCAATGTAATATCAGCGATCTAAAGTCTAGTTTATACTGTGTGATCATAAACTTACCACAGTCACAGAAAACTAGTTTTGCTGTACAATGTGTTATACATGAGTAGCTAACCTTAACCTACCTATAGTCATGTCCGAGTGCACAGCCAGTCAAGCTTCATGCTAAGACGGCTAACATTAGCTAACTGTTATAAATGTCATTTTAAAGACAGCGATAGACTCTGTGGCCTTGCCAACGGTAAATATAAATAATCATTAAATCATGCCATACTACATTTAAAAGCATTTCTATTGAAATGAGCGATATAACGTCAATTTACCTCCAGCTAGCCTGCACACGTTACAACGCCGTATCCAGAAGAGCTGAATGCTGCTGGTCGGAGCCATGGGAGCGAGGGGATTGTGGGTGTGGCCATGTGTTAAATGCAAACCCACCAATAGAATCTCTTATTTTGACCATTTTCAACTCGCAAAACTCTCTCACTTGCAAAACGGTTTAACCTGCAAAACTTTCTGACTTGCAAGGAAAACCTTTTGACTTGCAAAACTATTTAATTTGCAAAACTTTCTGACTGGTAAGGAAAACTTGTTGACTTGCAATAAAATATTATGTAATAATAGCAATTATTACTTAAATGTGACACAAAAAAGGCCTGTTTATTTTAAATTACAAACTTGATTTTTGATTGCAGTGCCATAAATATTCTCTCAAAACATTTTTTTTACTTCAAAAATACCTTCATAAAAAATTTGCTGATAGTGCGAGAATTAGCCCGAAGAAATTTGTGCACTACATTTGTTGGACACATAGACGGTATAAAATAAGTGGACATAGCCACTGTGACATCACACTAGGACTAGAGTTTTGAAGCTTAAGTTTAAGGCTGCAGCTAACGATGATTTTAATATTCGAAGCTTCGATAGATTATTTCATCAATTCATCGATAGATGAAGTTAAGAAGTACTTTTGCTTGGCGGCTGTCACCCGACGCTGGTCTCCAAACCACGTTTTGTCACAAAAACACACGTGAAATGTGAAACGGGAAATGACTGATCCTGCACACGAAACAGCTGTTTGTTATTATAAAGATGGCAATTATAAAGACAAAGGATATAGGTGAAAGGATGGATTAGCACATGCAGGTAGCAAGGATCGTCTGAGCTACAGAGAGAGCTGGAGGTGATTTAAAAGGTGCAGCTCCCTGACACCCAGTTAACTCATGACTGTGAGGTTACAACTCACAGGCCAAAAAGGAGAACAACAAACACACGTGTGCACATTTTCAGTTGAGGTCTGTGGCTTACTTTGGCTTCAACTCAGCAATCAATCATGATTTCAGTTAAATGCTAATGTTACTGTTACTGTTACCTCATCTGTGGTCCGCAGGCAGAACACCGGTGCTTTCTGGTCAGGTGCCGTCGTGCTGTTGCCGAGGTGACATAAGTTTCGTTTTACGGTGGACGGAGTGTGAGTCTTCTTTGTCCCTCACTATTTTATCTCTCTTCCTCCACTTTGCAAACAGCTCCATCATAATCACGTCTGTTCACAGCATAAGCGCGATGTGCGACAGTAATAAATGTCCGTGTGAAACACTGTGCTGTATAGTTATATGAATTAAACAAAGCATCGATGCAAAGAATTTGTGTCGAAGCATTTTATTAATCGATTTTATCGATTTAATCGATGAATCATTTCAGCCCTACTTGAGTTTGGCATTTTTGCCTTGGCCATCTTGGGGTTTTTTTTGGAACCAAGTGACCATATTTGGACAAGAGGGTGGAGCTAGCAAGCTGTAGCATAATTCACGTTAACTGTGAAATTAATTGGGATGCAAATTTTGGATAGTGAAAAAAGAAGTGGCTTTCTTAGAGTGTACAGCCAAATACTGTAGAAGACATTGTTAGGCAACCAAAATGATACATTGAACTTTAATTAGCTGAAACAATACTGGGAAATGGTCAAAGTTCTTAGATGAAAACACAGACAGCACCCAAATAGAAGTTTACAGCTAGTTAAACGTACACAATGCAGTGGCTTAAGTTCGCCTCTATCATCAGGTCTTCATGGTAGTGACCTGTCAATAACAAGGTAGCCACACCCTAAAGCAGATCCTGCTTTATAGTCTAGTTTTACTCTAAATGGGACCATAAATTACTAAATGAACAATGAACATATTGGAGACAACTTCAAATTAGTGATTGAGACCATAACCCATTAGAAAATGTTTATTAAGCTAATCAATCAAGTGAAAAGCAGGGTTTTTTTCTTATAACCTTCTTGAATCGGACTTCTTTTTGCAACCAGTGGAGTCACCTCTTGCTGGCTATTAGCAAGTTGAAGGCACTTGACTTCTCAGACCTGGAGGTTTCTACTTGGTTGGACATTTTATATAAACATGTCTTTCTGTTATTCTGGCCAAGGCTATCATACGCAATTACTTTCATTCATTATCAAAAGTATAATCAGAAGATTATACTTTTGACATAAATTATTGTGATTAGCTAAAAGAAACATCTAACTATTTTATTTAACAAATAATAGCCTACATGATTCCCATTTTAAATTCAATTAGTAATATGTATAGTGCCAAATTATAACAGACGTTATCTCAGGACACCTTTCATATAGAGCATTTCCTCTTTATAATGTTATTATCCCAAAAATTCCCACCTTGAGCATGTAAAATCAAATTATGTATACTTGGCCCATCTGTTACAGGTGAATTTACTCCTGGAATTTCCATTTTTTGTCTGCAGTCTCTGTCTTTTCTACAATCTCATCCCAGTGGAATATCTGGGAGGTATAAGGCCGTTTTCCTGGGCCGTGGCGTATCCTCTTGGTGATTGGACCGGCACCGTCCCGTAAAAGGAGTCAAACTCCTCCATTGTATGTACAGGGCGTCTGTCAAAGGCATATTTGATGAAGACGAAGGGCCTGCCCAAGATTTCGAAGCTGTTATTGGATAATACCTTCGTCACTCAATGCATAGCGTCGATTTCATTGGAACTGATGAGAGCCAGTCACCTATCTCGATCTGTGATTGGAATAGAGCCTTTCTGGGGAGGAGCATGTTAGTCTGCGGCCTGCGGAGTGCACACTGAGGTGGGCGGATCGGAGCGGTGACAGCGACGCTGGTAGACTCACTAAAAACTATTAAAAAGCGGACTACTAACGGTGAGTCAAGTTGAAATATGAATATTGTGTTTTCCTCGCTTTTTATGGAAATGTGGACTGTCGGAAATGGTCGCGGAGGTAACGCGCGAACAGCTGGAGTTTTTGTTGCAGTGATTTTGGATGAGTGATTTCACAGCACACATTACAGCGACGGTGTGGTGGGTAGGATAATGATGCTTTCAGGTGCTCTTCGGAAACTCTTTATTTTCGAAAAGCAGTGGGCTGAATGCGCAGAGTGGTAATGAACTGGCCACTAAATTGTTAGTTAGTGAAAGGCATTTGTTGCAACCTTCTTGAACCTATTATTGGCAACACTGACCATACACTTTGACATTCCCCGTCATATTTACTACAATATTGGGTAGTTCACGTGCTATTGAACATGCTGGCTGCAACTTTCCCGACAGCACTTAAGGCATCATGGGTGTGCACGGTGAAGTTGCACTGTCACAGCAGACGGAGGAGCAAAATTATACAAGCTAGCTTGAGCCTGTATGTCTCTGTCCATTTATTAATAGTCTGTGAGGAGGACTCGAAAAGAAGTGAACTGTGTTGTACTGCGTTACTACCACATAGCTCCATATACTTAACTGTGAGCGTGCATAGACTTCTTCCATGTTACAGCAATATCACTGGGTGGGTTTGTAGTAGTGCGTGCTTTGTAAGTGCAGTCAGACTGACACCAATAAATCTAACGAGACAAAAAGTTATTTTCCCACCGCAGCTGTCGCTGTTTAGCTCTTATCACTGCTAATCAACGGCAGCTAGCAACGCTGATGACACACAAACATAAGCCTTTCAGTCATTCAGTATTCTCAATTCCCTCTTCATAAGTGCTCATGTTCAGAGGTGACATTGTAACTATGTGGTATTACCGTTAGGACTGGGTGATGTGGTTAAAGTCTGGATCCCAAGATTAGATTGATAGACAGATTTTATTGTACCCAAAGAGGATCACATTTTAAATGCTAAAATGTGACAAGGCTGAAAATCCATTCTTTTAATCAACTCTTAACTGATGTTCAAAGTGATGAACTGTGTTCCTCTCTGTTATGCGTAACATAATTACATAAAACAAAACTCTTCATAGTCAACAAAACCAGTTTTAACTCCAGAATCATTCATTTGGACAACATGATAAGATAAGAAGAGAATGTTATCACAATATGATTCAGCAGAATGTTGATCAAATGTAACTGTATTATTGCCAAGCCCTAAATGCTATTCTGTTAACAAGAAGAACTTCTCTTATATTACGATATGTTTTTCTAATTTTTATATTTTGAATGAAGCATATCAGTGTTTCCCACACATATACTTCACTTGGGCGGGCCGCCCAGGTATGTTAACGCCGAAGTATATTTGGCCACTAATTTTGGCATTTTGCAGAGAAACCGAGAGAGAGACGTGATCTGGTAGTATGTTAGAAGGCACAGACATGGTGGATATTTTACAAGCACAGACTAGGTAAAGCTACAGTGAAACACCTGTAGTTGCAGATGTCATTCGGTACCACGTTGGTTTTGATAGGTTATTAACAAGCCTCCTCCACATGCTGCTCACCTGCTGCGAAAATGCACTGGCAGATGAAGGAAAAAAAAAACATAACAACATTGCTGACAAAGACAGTCAATGGAGCAGACTCATACAGGGAGAGTGAAACAGAAAGAGGCAGGGCAAGCCGGTGTGTTAACAGTAAGAGAGCAGAGGTGTAGGTGTGTGAGTGTCGAAAAGATAACTGAAGGGAAAAGCAAGGTGAGCAGGGCCCTGGTTCAGAAAGCAGGCTTAACAAACTGAGCTTAACCCTGAGCTCTGAGTTGACTGAGCCTGTGGTGAGAAACTCTGAATTTTCGGTTCCAGAACAGCTGATCAGAATAAGTTCAATCAAATTTGAAGCTGATGATACACGGGGCAACTTTTTGAGCAATATTGCTGGGCAATGTTGCTGGTGGCAAGTCCGACTATGTTTTGAATGGCAGTGCGGGCCGGGTGGCGGAGTGATGGGGGAAGGGCATTACGGTAGTAATCTTTACTCATTTACATTGACAGCAACACTGCCCAGCACCATTGCTCTAAAAGTTGCTGTGTGTATCATCAGTTTGAGTATGTTGAGCCTGAGGCAAGGATTATACTTTACGTATCCGCAAGGTCCGCTAGGGTCTGCGTGACAGAAAAATCGTCATCAGAGGGGGTATGCATAGGGTCCGCGTGGCGACTAGCGCTACCAGGGCACCAACCGATCTACTGCACATGTGTGGAACGTGTCCGCCAGCTAACTGCAGAAAGTAGTGCAAACAGAAGTAGTACGCGTCCATGGGTGCGTGGGGATGAAAAAAAAAGCCATCATCAATGGTGCTCTGATACTACGATTCACCATGGCAACGGGTAAATAAAGGCAGTGCCTCCATTTTAATTGGGTGGAGCTATAAATATGAATGCGTGCCAACGCGGATCATGATAGGCTCTAAAACGCAGGAGTGGAGGGAGTATCAATATTTTGACATTAGTACTGCAGAGCGTTGCTCATTCATCATTTACCTGACTGGAATTTCCTTAATGAAAAAGTGCTGGAATTCTCCTACAGTCATTTCAAGTTTAAATACTAACTACGATAGGAATGTTCCAGTCAGTGCTACTAGCCTACAATATGAAAGATTACTGTTCATTAATCAGTTTTATAGGTTACAAATTAAACAGTTATTACTGCAGTAATGTAGATCACAGTAAGTGTTTTCAGTGCAACTGTCCACAGAGTCACAGTGTTATAAAGACGGAAATAAATTTCATTCTGTGCTGAGGATAAATCCATGATGTGCGGAGATCTGTCCATAAATCGATGACAGATTTATCATAAAAGCGGTCATGTTCAAGATCATGTTTGGGTAAAAAACTAATAACCTATCTAACTGGGATTTTAAAGTTTTTTTAAGATGTAAATGCGTTCCGATATGTGCTTTGATATTGATGATGAGTTGAGTATGAATGAGGAAATTAAACTGGGTGTCAGACAGCCGCCTCAGGCTCCGCAGGAGGGGAGGAGTTGGAGAGTAACTGAGGGTTTTCTGTGATGCTTAGGTTCACAGCATCAGTTGCTGGAGTTACTGATCTAGGGTTTATCTGATCTTGCTCTCTGAAACAGAAAACCCAGTTTCCCTCATCTCAGGCTTAACATACTCAGAATGTTCAATAATCCTGCTTTTTGAAACGGGGCCCAGATTCATCTAGTCTGTGAGTAAACACTAAAATGAGGTGGATAATTAAATTAATTATATCTACTCTACTCTATTCTTCACCACGGTAGAATTTCATCATTGCGTAATGAGTTGTCGTCAACTCAAGTGATGTTCACTCGTCTTCACTTCACCTGTCTCGAAGCATTCAGTTCAGCCCTGAACATTTCAGTACATTTTGCCACAGAAATTGATGATATAAGAGGAATCACAGAAGAGGGTTGTCCTTCTCTTCCCCTTCCCTCCCTCCCTGTCTCGCTCATTCTATCCAGATTACTCTCCAATCCTCCCCCATCCAGATTACTGAGTAGGAAATAAGAGGAGGGACTGATCTAAGGCTGTGAATTTATTATGGAGCTGTGAACCAATCACATTCCTGAAATGTCCCATTGCTTGGCTGTAAGCCTACCAAAGTGATCAGGTATTAGGCCTGAGGGGTTGACCGTTATCAAACAGGTCAGTAACTGTCATACCAACTTTCCCTAGAGTGAAATGAACAACTACAGTATCTGTGTGTGGAGTTTCACAATATTCAAAGAATCAAGGATTCAATGCGATTGCACAATGATATTGTGTTGTGGCCTCCTCCATGCTACACACACAGGACATGTATGAACAGATATTTAAATATTAAAATTAGAATACAATAAAAATAAGAACAAATTATATAATAGTAGCACTAAAGGAAGAAATAAAAAGGGGAAAAAATGGTTACATGGTTGACAAAGGAAAAACCAATAAAGTGCCTTAGCATGTTGTTAGGCCACCATGAGCCTCCAAAACAGCTTCAGTGCTCCTAACCAATTCTGTTGAACTTTATTGGAGGGATGAACACCTATCGGGGTGATCACTCAGAACAACTTTGTATTGATTTGCAGGGACCCAAACATGGCAGCAAAAAAAGCACAACGGGCTTCCGGATCCACTCTCTGTAGGGTGAGGCATTCATGCATTCACCGACTTGTTGAGAATACGGTGAAGGATGACTCATTAGATCAGATCACTATTTTGTCAACCAGTGCCTAGGTTTTTGAACTCTCAAATGTGCATTACTTTTTGTAATGAGGGATTAATTCACTGCAACTCTACTATAATATCCCTCAAGATGTAATTGTCGACAGACTCTTCTTGATCTCATGCGGCATTCAGACCAAATTCGATTTTTCTATTATGAGATATATATTATTGAGGGGGTTTTTTGCACGCCTGACCTCTGCCGACAGCAGCGAACGTAACACTCCAGTTCACATCAAAGGGAAAACTAAATGAAGCCCTCAGCTTTGTGGGAGCACTTTAAACTGAGTGATGACAGCAGTAGTGTGGAAGTTATGGTGTTTACAAAACAGTCAAATTTCAAAAATCGGTATCAAACTGTAGGCTGGAAACAAACAGCAACACAGTGAACGCATTTAAATAAGCCTAATTATTTTAGGCCGATTGTAGAAGAAGAGCATTTTGTCGGTATAATTAAAATTAAAAGTGAATTTTGCATAATAACGTGAATAACGAGATTTAGTTCCGCTACCGGAAACAGCGCTCATCCCGTGCGCTCTCTGCCTGCTTTGTCAGGTCTGTCAGCAAGACAGCAGAACTTCTAAAATGTTTGTGTTCTGAATGGAGTTTGGATCAATCAGGGCTGTGCTATGCTAACATGGTCACAGTAAAGTACGATAGCTGGAATAAAGTTACATACACAAGTTTTCTGAACTCACCAGGTAGTTTAACTTCCTCGCTTTCTTTTCTCCCAGCTATGTCCAGTTTTGTCCGTTTTTAGGCAAAAGATAAATCAACGTTGTAATCCCAAAAACTAAAGTGAAAAGCTAATTTAATATAAGCAGTTTACTCCGATTTTCTCCCGCGAGCAAACGGCATAGTTGTCAGAGCATAATCCAGTCCGTTGGAGCGTTGCTCCCTGCTCCTCTCCCCCAAGTTTAGCTCTGCCTGGCTTTCTCCACACAATGCTCTGAAGCCGTCGGTGCAGTATGGACAATGTCAACGTTGATAGGCTATTGCGACTCAGCATCATGCGAATTTCTCGCTTGAGTTGAAAATATTCAGATTACCTGAGAAAATAGCGGATACTGGATTTCGGCATTTTTCGTCATAAAATGTGCTCTGATCTTCATCTAAGTCATAACAATAGACAAACAAAGTCTGCTTAGACTAATACCACACAAACAATTCTATATTTTCATGTTTTAATTAAAAATACCATGTAAACAGTCACAGTGCAGGGTGGAAAAAGTATGTGAACCCCTAGGCTAATGACTTCTCCAAAAGCTAATTGGAGTAACGAGTCAGCCAGCCTGAATCAGAATCAGAAGGAGCTTTATTGCCAAGTAGTGTTTTACACATATGAGGAATTTGCTGTGGTGATAAGGTGCTACACGTAGACAAACATACAGTCAACATAAATAAATGTGGAAATACATAAATATGGAATTGAAGAACAACGTTGCAGATATATAAATGTGCATTATCAATGAGACGAGTTTGGAGGTTTTGGTTAGAGCTGCCCTGCCTTATAAAAAAACACAAACACACCAATTTTAATTTTGATATTCCCATGAAGCATTACCTGATGTGAACGATGCCTCGAACAATAGAGTTCTCAGAAGACCTAAGATTAAGAATGTTTGACTTGCATGAAGCTGGAAAGGGTAACAAAACTATTTCAGATAGCCTTGATGTTCATCAGTCCACAGTCGCAAGAATATTGCTGAGTTGAAACAGTTTTGTAAAGAGGAATGGACCAAAATTCCTCCTGACCATTGTTCAAGTCTGATCTGCAACTACAGGAAACGTTTGGTTGAGGTTATCACTGCCAAAGGAGGGTCAACCAGTTATTGAGTCCAAGGGTTGACATACTTTTTCCAACCTGCACTGTTAATGTTTACAGGGTGTGTTCAATAAAAGCATCAAAACATTGTGTGGTATTAGTTTAGGCAGAATGATTGTCTATTGTTGCATCTTAGATGAAGATGAGATCACATTTTATGACCATTTTATGCAGAAATCCAGGTAATTCCAAAGACTTCACATAATTTTATGACTGTATAAATGAAGGAAGCCCATGTTGGTGTTTCCTTTAATTTGTCACCCATCTATTAGTTGCTTAAACTCAATTCAACTCTTTTATCAAAGACACAGTTACACCAGATTGTAGCACAGCAAAATTCATCAGTGTGTACTTATAATATTTTATTATAGAAGCTTGATGATGTAGTGACTACCTTTAGGTCTACTTGATATAGCTGGCAAGCTAACGGCTTACACACTAGGCAGCTGGAAACATGTTAGCACAAGTCACTCACTGCAGTTATTCATTTTAGTTTTTTATTTCGACTCCCTCTAGTTTTTTGTTTTCTCTGGATTTTACATCATTTCTTTAAAAACAGAGTTTAATTGAAGAAAGAAAATAGCTTTCAAGCCAACGAGCTTGCAAACTGTTGCTAGCTGTCAAGCTTGTTAGCATGGCCACTAATAGGACAATAAATTCACACCTTATTCAAATGGTGTAATGGCACCTTTGACTCCTGTCAAGTAAAAGTGTATGATACAGCACAACAGGTTCCTGCATTTTGGGATCTTCAGCTCTCTGTTTTTACCAGAGGTCAGCAGTGTCAAGACAGCTTTCTATTGGTCAAAGGTGCAAATGTGTGGGACAAAGTTAAAGTAAACTAGGCATATTTACTTCAACTTGGCAAGCAAATCCACAGATCATGGCGATTCCATTGGAATAAATTGATTTTGCCATGAAATTGAGCTATTTCAAATGCTTGGATGACCAGGCCCGAAGAGGAACATATCTGACCTCTGACCATTATATTGACTCACTGAAAGTTGACACAATGCAGTTTAAAATTTATACTATATATGTATGTATGTATGTATGTATGTATGTATGTATGTATATATATTGTTAGAAATAGTACTTTGAACAAAAGTACAGGTGATTATGTCAGCTGCTTGCTGTGTGTTGTGGTGGTTATCTTTGCTCATGTCGACTGACAATTAGGGCTGGTCCGAATGCAATTAAGAGCGAATAAATGAAGCTTTTTCCTCATAGCTAGGCTAACTGAGCAATTATTAACAAATCTTTGTTTTTAACTTTGTTATAGCACGGATAGCCGACCCAAGTGCGGGACTAAGAAAGGGAGAAATATTTATTGCGGGGTTAAAAGGATCGTAGGCCTATATTGAGCAGGTGAAGAGCAGACAGAGTAAAAATCGATGCGTGCCGAACCGGGTTGGTGGCTGCTGTACAGAGCAGGGGGAACTGTAGCAGAGAGTCCAGAGTGAGGGAGCTTAATCAGGCGGAGAGCGCACGGGATGAGCGCTGTTTCCGGTAGCGGAACTAAATCTCGTTATTCACGTTATTATGCAAAATTCACTTTTAATTTTAATTATACCGACAAAATGCTCTTTTTCTGCAATCGGCCTAAAATAATTAGGCTTATTTAAATGCGTTCATTGTGTTGCTGTTTGTTTCCAGCCTACAGTTTGATACCGATTAATTTTAAAATGTAGGAAATTTGACTGTTTTGATCTGTAATGAAATTAAGCAATTGTAAAATTAATAAACACCATAACTTCCACACTACTGCTGTCATCACTCAGTTTAAAGTGCTCCCACAAAGCTGAGGGCTTCATTTAGTTTTCCCTTTGATGTGAACTGGAGTGTTACGTTTGCTGCTGTCGGCGGAGGTCAGGCGCGCGAAAAAACCCCTCAATAATCGAATCTCATAATTGAAAATCGAATGTGTACCCAATAGTCGAATATTTGGGTCAAGCCCTTCTGACAACATGCACAGCGATATATCAGTTGGGCTTGTCGCTATGTCTGCGCTGGAGAAAGGTTTGGCTGGCTTGGTTGTATTTCATCTTCTTCTGTTGCAATACGTCTGCACAACACAAACCAGAGTAATGCACATGTAAATATCTGCCACATTGTTGTTTCTCTGCAAATAGTATCTTTCTCTATTCTTTTATTATTCTTATATAATAATATCGCATTTGTTTATTCCATATTTATATATTTCTCCATTTTATTTATGTCAACTGTATGTTTATCTACGTGTAGCACCATATCACCAAAGCAAATTCCTCGTATGTGTAAAACACTACTTGGCAATAAAGCTCCTACTGATTCAGATTTTTTAAACCACACACAATCATCTTGGCCAGCGGGAAGCCCAGGATGCCGCAACACTAATGTAGTAAAATAATGTCGGAAGATATTTGAGGGGAGGAGAATTCTGACTGAAATCAATGACCCAACATCTGGTAATATAATTTTGTGATTGTGAACACACAGAGATGTGTCCATGTGTGCATTAGTATGAGTGAACACATACATAGGGGGGTGTGTGTGTGTGTGTGAGTGTACACGGTAGGGCTGGAAGGGTGGAGTCTGAGATTGCGTGACAACGGCGGATTGAATGAATGAAATGATGGAGGGATACAGAGTGAAGAGGAAGAATGGGATGGTACAGAGTGAACCGTTGCTGTAATCCCCCTTCTCAACAGGAGCAGCTGGACCACTATGTCAGCAACCAGGCTTTACTGCTGCCAATCAGGCCTGCTGGGAATTATACAGCAGGGGGAAGAGTTGGATGTCCAAGAGATGAATGGATAGGTAGATGCATGGATGTGGTTAGAGGTGTGTTTTTGAAAAGCAAAGTCAGGAGAGAAAATTCTGAGAAAATTCTCTAGAGAGTCAGTAGGCACGCAATAGGAGAGTATTTCATAAACTAGATATTTTCTATAAATAATTCCTTTTTATGTTAATAGCTATTTTATAGTTTCAGAGCCATCATCCGCTTTAAGTTGGAAATATATTATCGGTTTTGGTTGCTCAATGAATTCAACTCCACATAACATGGAAAAGCCCTCAAACATGTAGCAGACATTTTGTGAGGGGTGATAACAGGGATAGTGTAATCCTAGCTTAATGCCAAATTAAATAAATCAGCTTGAGGCCCATCTCATGTGTCATCCAAGGGGGAAAATTCAAAGAAAAGGACAGCCACAGGAAAGTCATTTTACTGACATATAGGTGTGTCCTGGACTAAAGATTTATCTTGAGAAGCTACAGAGCTCACTGTAGCTCACACTGTACATTTCCAGCTAAACTGAGGCTTATTGTTGACCCTTTTCTGTCTGCATGCCTGCGATTCACCTGTCTTGTGCCGAGTTGTGCATTGCATGCCGGACTATTCCAAGTACTGTTTAAAAAGGATTAAACTATATTATTCTCTTTGTGGTTCATCAATGATGAAAGATGCTTGGAACGTCCCACAAAGTTTAAGAACAACTCTGCACAACTGTAGCAAATCTGGTGCTGCTCTGTCTCTCTCCCTCTTTTACGCCACACATGCGCACCGACGCCCCCTACCGTAAGGGTTAGGGTTACAATTTTGGATTAATTCACACTCTTTAAAAAGATTTATTAAAAGCTTCTTTATGCGTTATATGTTGATATTTACATCATAATAGGCTCTGTATTAACTTATTGGGAGAAAACTGATAAATAATAATAAAAGACAACAAATAAAACAACAGCCAAGTCAAGTGAAAATACTGAAACCTTGCAGATCCGGTGATGGGCTTCGGGAACCAACATGTCTCGTGTCAATATAAATATAGTGAACTAAATTTATGAACAGAAAAATCAACTGGACAATTCCAGGTGAAAATAACGCTGGAGAAAACAGATTCTTTTCACATTTCACCCACATTTTGGCAGATTCCACAATGTTTTTGTGTTTTACATTTGATTCCATTTTTATTATCAAAATCATTATTATCACTGTCACCTATAACCCTACCTCCCCGCTCCCTCCCTACAGGTTGAGCTACTCCATTCTTACCACTTCACTCTCCTCCTGCTCACTCAGCCCTGTCATGGTGACTCTGTCTCTCTGCTTCGCTGTCTCACGCCTCCTCCTCTGCCTGGCAGGGGCCACGGCTCTCTTATACTCCTTCAAGTGTCTGTCTGCACAACGTCGGCTACTGCAGTTAAATAAATAATAATTTACGTAACACTGGCCCGAAAGGTTCATCGGAGAGAGGCTTCGGCAGCTCATAGAAACTTATTATCAGTTCATGTCTGTAGTTCAAAATCCATTATGCACGTTGTATAATTAGTTAAGAAAAAAATGACATAACAACGGTCAGTGGAAACCAAAATCCTAAACTGGATTCAAAATCACACTGAAAATCAAAGTAAAAAAAAAAAACTGGATTCTAAACTGGATTCAGGTCTGGGGAAAATAAGGGCCAGTCACTGGCATCAGTGCCTTTATCATCTAGGAACTGCCTACACACTCTGTCCACATGAGGCTTGGGCATTGCCCTGTATCAGGAGGAAGTTTATTAAGTGTCCAGCGTGAACCTGCTCTCAGCTGTAAAAAGAACGGGGAACCAGTGGTGGGCCTGCCAATTCTGGTGTTCTCTGGTGAATGCCAATTGAGCTGCACGGTGCTTGGCTGTGAGCATAGATCTCAATAGAGGAGGTCAGGCCTTCACACCACCCTCATGTAGTCTGTTTCTGACACTTTGGTCAGAAACATGCTCACCAGTAGTCTGCTGGAGTTAATTATTTAGGGCTCTGGTAGTGTTCCTCCTGTTTTTCCTTGCACAGTGGAGCAGATACAGGTCCTGCTGAGTTTATGCCCTTCTACGGCGCTGTCCAGCTCTCCTTGTGTGTCTTGAGACCGTGCTGGGAGACACAGCACACTTTCTTGCCACAGCACATATGAATGTGCCGTCCATGAGGAGCTGGACCACCTGTGCAGCCTGAATGGGCTGCAGCTACCACCTCCTGCTAGTGACAAGGACACTAGCAAAACGCAAAACTAGTGAACAGTCAGTGAGGAAGGGTACCACCGCCTGCAAAATCATTCCCTTTTTGGCGGTTGTGTTGGTGTTGCCGTACAGCGCACCTGTTGTCTCTTTCATTTGCACCAAAACAACCGCCATTGAGTCACAATCGCTTATGCTTCCTAACTTGACAGATTGATATCCCTTAAGTTTAACTGACTTGATGTTATACTGTGATTAGGGTTAGGTATTGTTTAAAATTTTACGATGCCAGTACCAAAACCAGTACCCTTAAAGTGATACCGATACCAATAGAGTACTTCATTCGATACCTTGCATAAAATGCCACCTGTTGAAGCCATAGTAGTGGATTGGTAGCCTATTATTATTTTTATTGTTATGGATGAGCAAGGTTATCCATTTATTTTTTTTCTTGTTTCAGATAACTGTATTTGGAAATTTTATCAGATCGCTTCTCATCCTAATTAGTTCATCCTCACGGTTAGTAGCATATGGGGAAAGACTACAGCTTGCAAATTTGAATGAGGGGAGTGAAATAGTTTAGCGGCCAAATAAGTTGTGGGAAACAAAGTTAAGGTAATTTTTTGATACATGTGTTTAAAGTTAAACTTTCAATCAATAAACTGAATTGAAAGATCTCTGCAAGTGCTTTTTCCTTTAGCGGTGAGTCGCAAACCTCCAAAAATGACAGTCAGAAGTAAAATGAGTAAGGAGTCTGTTTAAACAAGTAACTTAACAACACTAAAGACTCTAAAGAAGCAAACAGGAAAAGAGAGGCTGCACGTCCAGCCGATCAATCCAGCTACACCTGAAGCAGCTGCAGTCGGAGGCTCCATGAGTAAAATCATGCATGCAGCAAACTGAAAACACTGTCTGTCAGAGCGTCCACATGAAAAGGCAAGGAAGACATGGCTGGTAGTATTGTCTTTAAATAGAGTTGCTAAACACCTCAGCGCACTGAAGGAAGCCATCTGACTGTGTGAGGAGCAGCTCGTTGATGTGTGCAGGTAGAGTAGGCCTAGAGCTCTCCCTTCTGACTGGTCCACCAATGGGCAGAAGTTGAAGCCCCTCCTCATTTGCATAATGAGGCAGAAATGCATACAGAAATGTAAAAAGGACAGGCAGAAATAAATACCATTGGGGAAATAAATAGGGTAGAAAATCCAGCGGAAGAATAAAACAGACAAAAATATTAAAACACACACATAAATAAATACATTTAAAAAATAAGTAATTAATAAATAAAGTTGAAGATTATAACAGACAATAAATAAGGTAATTATTACAAAAGTGAATAAGTAAAGAAGCTAATTAAAATAGATATATACATTTATGTCTCCATGTATAATTTAATTACTGCCTACATTTATTTATTTACTTTATTTTTTTGTGCATTTAATCGGATGCTTATTTATTTATTGAGCATTTATTTATTTCTGAATTTGTCAGGATCAGTCCTCCATATGACAGGGCTGAGTGAGTATTGTTTTTTTTACCCTTATTTTAAGAAACACATGACATAATCAAAGATTATCCCCAAAATGTTATGTTGAGACCTCACCAACATACCATGAAATATTGCAGTATAAAAAGAAACTTTTTTTATTGTTATAAATAGTACTTTAAACAAAAGTACAACAAAATATATCAAGGTTTTGATGAATAAGAGGCAAATAAAACTACAGAATTTTTTTTAAAATATCTGATTTGTTATAATTTATGGACTACTACTACTAATGAACATTAAAGTAAATAGTGTATTGTGGGGGCCAGGAACACAGAAACTATACTACTGCGATTACTGCTAGGAATAATACCATATATCATATATTCTAATGTCATTTGTCATTGCTATAATAATAATGATAAACAGGGCTATCCTAAATAGGCAAATAATTATATATATAATGTGTGTGTGTGTGTGTGTGTGTGTATGCCGCACTGTTTCAGAATAAATCTACAATCACGTCTGTCAGCGTAATGTTAGCCTCCACCACTCACCTACTATAACATGAAACATCCTGCTGTGACCCGGGAGAGTGCACTGAAAAACGGAGGGTTAGCAAGTCTGGTATGAATGCTTTCAGTAGAGGAGAAGTGATGAGCTCTGTGTTTATTATGATATAAGTGATGTGATTGACGTGACAAATTAACAGCTCACCGTGAACAGTGAGTGTGAGCGCTACAAGGAGCTAGGGAGCTCCTCACCGTAGCTCCAGCAGAGCTGCTCTGAGCTCCGGTGCACTGCGGTCAGATGATGTTTTGTTCTGTGGTGCTTCAGTGTTGCTAACAAAGGAGCTGCAGCGCGCCCTCTGGTGGGCAAACTATGACCTGAGGGAAGGATTCCACTCTGTTTTTCTTTATTAATTGTCATATCGGCTGAAATAAACGCCGATGCAGATGTATCTGCAAGTAGCTTATATCGGCTGATATAGTATAAGTAGCTGATATCGATAATATCTGCAAAACGATATATCAGTCAGGCTCTAATAATAACATAATCATAACGCTATCATAAAGTGAGACTGTCGCCAGACTGCTGGTGATCACTTGCTGTCATACAGTGCTACATGAGCTATTTGACATTGTTTTTGTAGCTAGCATAGTTTCCTAATGCAGTCTTAACTTTGGCTAAATGTGCTAATGGCTGAAGTGACGTTATTTTGTCAGCATCACGTTGGCTAATCCCGCGCTGCTGTGAAAATGACTTGTAGGCTACTTGAGTATGAGTTGTGTACTCCACCTCTGATCGCCATGGAGTCAGTCCATGAGTGCACTCATGGACTGACTTGCACTGGTACACTTATTGACAGCACATACACTGCTGGTTTGGGGGAATATTACAATAGGTACACATGTTATATGGAAGAATGTTGTATTGGTGAGGGGTGTCACAGATTTTGGTGGGCCGCCTGGGCCAAAAATGCCAGGGCCGATTTTTTTGTCCCAGTCCAGCCCTGACTCTTGTATATCTCTTTTTTTTGTTTGTTTTTGTATTCTTTTATTTTTTTGTAAAATTTTTAGAAATGGAAATTGGACCTGTGAAAAATAGAACCCAAATAGCTGTTCATAATGATTGAGTGTGAGGAATTTAAAATTTATGGTCATATGGTATAAAATTACTTGTCTCATAGAATCCACTATTCCAGCAGACCAAGCTACAGTGTACACACACTAATACCCTCTCATATGTCCTCGCCCTGAATGAGGGTATGTCCACTACCTCTCTTTTTTTCGGCATAAGAGTTTGACGTCTGTGTGTCTGTCCGTGAGTTTTTGTCCGTGCTGCTTTGCATTCCATTGTGATGAGTTCAGCCTTGCTATGCAACAATAGGGCATAGTTCCCAAAGAAATACTGTGTGTGTGTATGTTTCTGAGCGTGTGTAGGCGAACCACGGGGACACAGTGAATTCATTCAGTCTACTACTGTGTTGTTTCCAAAAGGAGGGAAAGAGGGAGTAGAGAATGAGCAGGAGGAGGAGAAGGAGGACGTGTGGACATCACTACTTTTTCTCTGCTCACTAAAATACATGCTGATGGGCTGCAGCAAGTGTTGAGTTATACAGACATGTGTAGAGAATCCTGTGTAATTCTGTTAGGACCAGAAGACGGCTCTGTCGCACACACACACACACACACACACACACACACAGAGTCAAACACTAGCCCTTTCACTTAGCCCTCAAACAGGCCCAGTGTGAGTTCCATCAAGGCACTGTGTGGATGTGAGAGCAGAATACACACACACACATTAACATTACCTAAAGTGGAGCTGTGTGAATGGAGCCAAACATCAAAGACATTGACTGTTAGGAGCTAATCAGGAGGGCACTGGCTTCTCCACAGATAAAGCCACGTGTGCAAATATATGCTAGATGACCTTTTTAAAATATAAGGTCATTTCTCATTAACATATTTACTTACACAGCGGACTGGCCAAATGAGCAACACTGCTTAGAGGATAAGCTGAGCTAATTACTTTCTCTCTTGGCTTTTGTTTCCATCTGATATGTTTTCACTTTGTCTCCTCGTGTGTCTGTTACTCCACGTTTCCCTTTCTGTATTGCTACCACACACCTGTCAAATAAGTTTGTCTAGATCAGTATTTCCCCGTTTTTATTGCCACTTATGACAATGCTATGCAGTCCTTCATTCGTAAATCAGGAGGTCCCAGAGCACAGAGAGGGTGCTGTTCAGGTGGGTCAGGGAGAAAAAAAGTCCCACAGCGCATGGAGCACATTGGACAACGCACAGACAAGGCATTGTTAATTTGCATTTGTTAATCGGAGCATTCACAGTAATCACTCAAAATCACTGTAGAAACAACAGCTTATGGTTTGCGAGCAGGCGACACAGAGCTAAGTGACATGTTCTGACTGGCTGTCTGTCTATCCATCCATCTCCTCCTCTGGCCTTCAGTACTATAGACAGTGCAGTCCGAATAGTTTTCCTATTTGTTTATCGTCACATGACTGAAGAGCAGAACCTTTTAATTAAATTACACACCAAGGAAGCTATGAAAAATGTCATGTGGTGTGAAAAGCTTTACTTTTGCTTCGCAAACAAAAACAGTATGATAAAAAATCACTTAGAGGGGCTTGGTGCAAAGAATAGATGTCATGAAATAGGCAAAGGCATGCAGTATTTTAATTACATCTTTCTGTACACATTTTGTTGGCTCATGCTTGTTGTGTCGACATGCAGAGCTGTCCACTAAGGTTTACAAATAAATATATGTGACATTTGACAGTTCTGGACAGATTTTGTGTTTTCAGACATTTCCCAAAATATGAACAACAAGTGGTATGGAAAATAATTGATTCTCGGACTGGGACGATTCTGAATCGATTCACACATATCAATAATCGGATGACTAGAGGTTAATTGATAACGTAATGTTGACGGAACGAAAAATGTGGAATTTAGAAATGCGGAAGTGCAGCACCGGACTGTCTGTGGTAGCTGTTGAATGAATGACTGCTGCTACTAAACTTTCACATGATCATTAGAATCAATACGAAAATAACATTAATGATTTTCACCTGCACACTTTGCAGCACAGTAGCGCTTCCTCTCCTCATTCTTCAAAGGACAGCTACGTTACAGGCGACAGAAAGTGACGGTGCAAGCAGGCGGAACGCAGTAGCTCCACTTTAATCTTGAGAAGCTGCAGAGCTGCAGTCTCTAGTCATTCAACTTACACTGTAAATTTCCAGCTAAACTGAGGCTTTCTGAATACCCTTTTCTCTCTCTCTTTCTCGCGCCTGCATTCACCGGTCTTATGCAGAGTTTAGCGTGCATTCCGTGCTGCCAACAGCTGCATGCACGTCGCGGTTCCTTGCGGGTCTATTTCAAGTAGCCGGCTATTTAAAAACGATAAAATATTCATTGTGTGGTTCATCAATGCTTATAAATTATCCAAAAGTCCCACGAGGGGCTCCGTCTCTTCAGCAACCCTTCCTCTTTTGCTACACCACTACACCATAGCACTACACACATACACGCTAAAAATTTGTCGGAGCTTTTTAAAATATTGAAACAGATGTTTTGAAAATTTGCTTTAAAAATACTGATCACTCTTCACAACTTATGCAAACAAGTTTACTGAACAGTATTAAAATAACTTCAGTAAAACAGAACCAGGGGAATGTGTTGCTCTCAGGAGGAGGCTAGAAGGAGCACATACTGGCAGTGGAAATCTGCATCTTTCCACTGCAGAGGCTCTTTCTACAACATGGAGGAGAAACTAGTTGTAATGAGTGTATTAGTGTAATTTAACATTAGATATAAAGTTCTGTTTTAATCTAATAGTTGTCATTTAAAAAATTTTCATTTTATGTAAAAGTATAATATACAGCCCACCACTAGTATAATATTAACTAATATTAATATTAATATTAAAACAGCAGTTTCATGTTTGTGAGTAGTTTTGAACTACATTGGTGGCCGATGGTCGTGCCGTTCACACTAGTCTTGAAGTCGTTGTGGCGTTCACACTACGTGACTGATCGGTGACAGGGGGTCACACATCACTTGAGCTGACAACAACTGTGTCACCCGACGATGGTCTCCAAACCACAAGAAAACACACGGGAAATGAGCAATCCTGCACACGAACCAGCTGTTTTAAAGATCGCAGTTATAAAGACAAAGAATCTGGGATTGCAGGGATTGTCTGAGTTACAGAGAGAGCCTGAGGTGCAGCTCCCCGACACCCTGTTAACTCTTGACTGTGAGGTTACAACTCATGGCCCAAAAAGGAAAACAAAAAAAGCACATGCGTACATTTACAGCTGAGGACTGCGGCTTACTTTGGCTTCAACTCAGCAATCAGTCATGATTTCAGTTAAATGCTAAAGGTGCTGTTACTGTTGCCTTGTTTGTGGTCTGCTGTCAGAACACCGGCTGCTTTCTGATCAGGCGCCGTTGTGCTGTTGCAGAGGCGACATAAGTTTCGTTTTACAGTGGGCGGATGGTAACATTACAGAGTTGTTGTTTTCTTTAGCTTGAAATAATCCCATATTTTGGACACTTTCTTCTTTGTCCCTCACTATTTTCTCTCTTCCTCCACTTTGCAAACAGCGGCATCATAATCACGTTGTCTTCACAGCATAAGAGTAATGTGTGACAGTAATAAATGTCCGTGCCAAACAGTGTGCTGTATATGGATTAAACGAAGATTGATGCAAAGAATTTGCATCGATGCATTTTATTAATCAATTATTTCTACCCTACATTAAATGGCTGCGTTACTACCTACTTGGTTGGATCATTACAAATACTTTGCTTTGAGAACCAAGATGGCAAGGCAGGCGGCCGCCTAGGGATTAAGCTCTGTAGTGCTTTTTGTGTTTTTGTTAATTAACGCTGTTTTCTCCTGCCCTCTCTGGTAAAAGTTACCAGAGAGGGACGGGAGAAAAAAAAAAAGAGCTCTTAAACATTGGACTTTCAACTGCTCATACTATTCCACCGCTCTTTATTGACCCTAGAACTTTCATAATCAGAAATACTTTATTGATCCCCGAGGGGAAATTCTTCTGTCACAATTGCACTTGTCAAAGGTAGACAGACAAAGAGTATATAAATATAATAGTATAAATATAAAAAATAAAGACAAATATAAAGGTGTGTGGGTATGTACAATATTTAAATTATTAAGAATTATTATGGTGCACCAAAAAGGACAAGTGAATAAATAGCAGCAGAGAATATTGCACATTAATTATTAGACAGGTAATATTGGACAGAAAATGGATAATGAGGTCTAGTTTAATAACTGACTAAGTGTCAGATACTTAAAGGGAGTAGTTATAAAGTTTGATGGCCACAGGCAGGAATGACTTCCTGTTGCGCTCTGTGGTGCATTTTGGGGTAATGAGCCTTGCACTGAAAGTGCTCCTGTGTTTGAGCAGCAAGTCATGGAGTAGGTGGGAGACATTGTCCAAGATGACATGTAGCTTGGACAGCATCCTCCTCTCTGACACCACTGACAGAGAGTCCAGCTCCACCCCCACAACGTCACTGGCCTTGCGGATCAGTTTGTTGAGTCTGTTAGTCTGTTGAGTCTGGAGTTATTAGTTGGAGGAGCGGCAGCTCTGTTTGGGATCCTTCGGAAACAGCGCAGGGGAAAACGTGCAGGCGCGCTGGTTAAGGTGAGACAGCGGGGATTTCGTACTGCGCTCCCTTCAATCCACCTGACGAATGTCCGCTCTCTTGCCAACAAAATGGACGAACTGCTGCTCCTCAACAGAACTAACTTGGACTTCTGCAGATCTGCCGCCCTCTGTTTCACCGAATCCTGGCTCACCGAGCGCATCCCGGACAACGCACTTCATCTACTGGGATTTAATCTCATCCGCGAGGATCGCGAAAGGGAGCTCACGGGAAAAACACAGGGAGGCAGACTCTGTTTCTATATAAACGAAGGTTGGTGCACAGATGTCACGGTGTTGAAGAAATCATGCAGGCCTCACCTAGAGACATTATTTATAAACTGTAAACCGTTTTATTCACCGTGGGAGTTTTCCTTGTTTGTTCTGGTCACTGTTTACATTCCACCTCAGGCCTGTGTTAGTGAGGCGTTACTACACCTAGCTGACCAGATAACTAACATGGAGAAAAAACATTCAGACTCCCTCCTCATTGTTCTGGGGGACTTTAACAAAGCAAACCTCAGTCATGAACTTCCAAAGTACAGACAGCATATTAAGTGTCCCACCAGGGACACTTAACACACTGGACCACTGCTACACAACATTAAAGGACGCCTATCGCTGTGTTCCCTGTGCAGCCTTGGGACTCTCTGATCACTGTCTGGTTCATCTTATCCCGACACACAGGCAAAAACTGAAATCTTCTAAACCTGTTGTAAAGACCAACAAGTCAAAGCTGGATTTACAGGCCTGCTTTGACTGCACTGACTGCAGTGTTTTTGAGGCTGCAGCCACTGACCTGAACGAACTAACTGACACTGTGACATCTTACATCAGTTTTTGTGAGGACATGTGTGTGCCGATTAAAACCTTCTGCACATACAACAACCAAAAACCCTGGTTCACAGCGAAACTCAGGCAGCTTCGTCAGACCAAGGAGGAGGCCTTCAGTAGTGGGGACAGAGTCTTGTCCAACCAGGCCAGAAACACAATGACTAAAGAGGTTAAAGCTGCAAAGAGGTGCTACGCTGAAAAGCTAAATAACAGCTTTGCAGCCAACGACTCTGCCTCAGTGTGGAGAAGCCTACGGACACTCACAAACTACAAGAGACCATCCCCCAACACTGCTGGTACTCAGCAACTGGCAGGTGAGCTGAATGGTTTCTACTGTAGGTTTGAAAAGCCCAGAGTCACACCTCTCCCCCACGCCAACACAGTCTTCAAACAGTCACCTTCCCCCTCTGACCTCTCACCTGCACTCAAGATCTGTGAAGAGGATGTGAGCCACCTCTTCCAGAGGCAGAAGATCAGGAAGGCTCCTGGACCTGACGGTGTTTCACCATCGTGCCTGAAAATCTGTGCGGACCAGCTGGCCCCAATCTTCACACAGATCTTCAACAAATCACTGGAGCTGTGTGAAGTTCCCTCCTGCTTCAAAAGCTCCACAGTCATCCCGGTCCCAAAAAAACCCTCCATCTCTGGACTAAATGACTACAGGCCCGTCGCCCTGACATCTGTAGTCATGAAGTCCTTTGAATGACTGGTGTTGGCCCACCTGAAGGACATTACAGGCCCCCTGCTGGACCCCCTGCAGTTTGCCTACAGGGCTAACAGGTCAGTGGATGATGCTGTCAACTTGGGTCTGCATCACATCCTGCAACACCTCAACTCTCCAGGGACATATGCAAGGATCCTGTTCGTGGA
>NW_025739995.1:0-2087 GCF_021292245.1 Micropterus dolomieu
CTGTATGTAGTTTTTCAATGAAATCACATATAAATGCTGCTTCTTATGTGAAGTTTTCGGGTCGGGATGTAGCCCCGTGCGCGCTCCCGATCCTCCTGCCGACAACACAGCAGCTGACAAAATGCAGTCCACTGACACCACAAAACAACTGTCTCCCAGTACAACACATACTCCAACATAAACACCACGTTATGATGGAAACAAAAACAAAGTTTTATGTGCTGAAGCCTGTCAGGCCAAAGGAGAATTAGATGATGTCAGGTTAAAAACAGTCAACGTCCGAAGGGCTGAATGTTAACTCACCGGCTAACGCTGACCAGGTGCTAATGGTATCCGGTGCAAAATACTATAGTGGTAATGTTCTTTTGCTATCCACATTACTTCACCAGCTAATGCAATCATTAACGTTCAATTTAGATTTATTGTTATTTTACTGATACTCAGGTAGACAAGCTTCTGCACTGGCTCAGTTGCTCAGTGTAACTTACGTGACCCACATAATGTGCAATAACCAACATAACTTTGGTTACTAAAAAGCAGACAGGCGAGCTAACACTGATGTAGCATGTAAGCTAAATGCAGGCAATGTGAGCATGGATTAGTTCAACCTCACACTGATAAAATTATTACAGTAATGTTGCAGTGGGAGTTTACCTGAGTTTCCACCATATTGTGTGAAGTTATCTCCCTGCCTGTCTGCAGCCGCTTTTACACTGCCTTTTTTCCCTGGAGTATTGTGCCAAAATGCCGGCGTCCGGCACCTATCCTCATAGAATGGAGTTACAGTACGCACGTTCTATTTCGTATAGGCTTTGCCCTCAGGCTTTTGCTAGTGGGTTAGAAGCGAAGCAAGATGATTCAGTGCCTCACCTCGACCTGAAGGAGCTTGTGATGCTCTCTGGCATGAAGGCAGGTTAGGATGCAGGACAGCGGAGCTGCTGTCCCCCTGGATTCTGAGACATGAGGGAGCCACAGAGAGGAGCCAGACTCTTTTGGCAGATGTCAGTGCGAAAAACATCAGTGCACCTGAGAGCATGATTCATGGGTGGGTGGGTGAGGGAGATCCCTCTAAGACACATGGGGGGTCGTGCAAGCAGGTGATGGTGTTAAAACTTGCAAATCAATGATGTTATATATATTTATATCCCTCTAATCCCACCTGCCCCCTATTCATTCACTTATGCACTCATAATTTATTTATTTGGTTAATCATTTAATTTTTTTTTTTTTGTTTTGTTTTTATTTATTTATTTATTTTAATTATCATTATTTTAAATTAAATTATTACTTACTTTTCAATTTCTGCCTTACCTTCTCAAGTCCCCCTGATCGATACCTCTACTCTCACTCTCCCTCATCTTACCAGGGAATAGAATAAAATAAAAATAAATAAATAATATATTAACGACAAATAAAAAAATATATATTAAAAAAACAATATATAATAATAATAGAGAGGAGGGGATGAAGCAGGGAGGAGGAGGGAGGCAGAAAGAGACGTTATATTCAATTAAATTTTATAATCATTTTTAATATATATATATATATATACAGTGAGGAAAATAAGTATTTGAACCCCCTGCTATTTTGCAAGTTCTCCCACTTAGAAATCATGGAGGGGTCTGAAATTGTCATCGTAGCTGCATGTCCACTGTGAGAGACATAATCTAAAAAAAAAATCCAGAAATCACAATGTATGATTTTTTAACTATTTATTTGTATGATACAGCTGCAAATAAGTATTTGAACACCTGTCTGTCAGCTAGAATTCTGACTCTCAAAGACCTGTTAGTCTGCCTTCAAAATGTCCACCTCCACTCCAGTTATTATCCTAAATTAGATGCACCTGTTTGAGGTTGTTAGCTGCATAAAGACACCTGTCCACCCCATACAATCAGTAAGAATCCAACTACTAACATGGCCAAGACCAAAGAGCTGTCCAAAGACACTAGAGACAAAATTGTACACCTCCACAAGGCTGGAAAGGGCTACGGGGAAATTGCCAAGCAGCTTGGTGAAAAAAGGTCCACCGTTGGAGCAATCATTAGAAAATGGAAGAAGCTAAACATGACTGTCAGTCTCCCTCG
>NW_025739996.1:0-1783 GCF_021292245.1 Micropterus dolomieu
ATCGCTTTGAATCAGGATTTCTGGACCGGCATGTTGTTTATCTGATGTTTACTCATACCTGTCCACATTAGAAAATAATGTGGTGAATCTGCCCCAGGCCGTCTCACCACCCGCCTACCACTGTCCACATACCGCTTACATTTAGACAAGGGTCCACAAAGTGAATCCTCAAATCACCACAAGGCAAACGCTGCACCAATTATTGGGACAACTTCCTACATTAAAGGTCCAGTGTGTAATATTTAGGAGGATCTATTGTCAGAAATTCAATATAATATCCATAACTGTGTTTTCAGTGGTGTATAAAGACCTTACATAATGAACAGTTTTGTTTTTATTACCTTTTAGAATGAGACATTTCTATCTAAACACAACGCGGCTCCTCTCACATGGAAGTCGCCATGTTGCGCCGCCATGTTTCTGCAGTAGCCCAAAACGGACAAACTGTTCTACAGAACAACAACAATTAATGTTAGTAGTAGTTGGTTTACTGAAAGTAAGAAAAGAAGTGAAATTTAGCCAAACGGAGGAGCGCACGTTTTATTTAAGAGAATAAAATGTACACGGGACGTAAAGAAGTAAACAGAACTTTGATTTGTGTAAAATCACATATTGCATGTACTTATTTTGCAAACATAATTTGTGATTTGTTGAAGAACGACTTTACAACTCGGGAAATGGGACCGGATTTGTTTCATTTTTGTATCAGAGCATTTGATTTATTGATTGCTGTCGGGATGTAAAGAGAATTTCAACAAATTTAACAACAAATGCTTCTGAAATAAACTGACTGTACCAAACTTTTATATACGCAAAATACATGGCAAACTGGTCGTACTTAAGATAGTCAATAGACAGCTTTGTCTAACAGATATATATTAAGTCTGACTGTTGCTTTGCAACCCGTTCTCACTCCCAAGTCATCACATATGGGCGCATGGTAAAGCGTCATTTAGTAACACTAAAAGACGTATATAAGTAGTTGTTGTGTATATCATTGTTGGGTCAGGAACCAGACTTTCACCAGGAGACCGGTTTCCATTTCCCGTGTTAAACAAAATATCAAAATTGATGGTTTTACTTAACTTACGTAACATGAGTCACATAAGTAACGTGGGGGTGGTGATGGAACAGTGGATAAGATGCCAATTGTGTGTCCCCACTGTGACACATCCACCAATGTGTCCCTGAGCAAGACACTTCACCCCTAGTTGCTCCAGAGGCGACCTCTGACTTATATAGCAATTGTAAGTCGCTTTGGATAAAAGCGTCAGCTAAATGTAATGTAATGTTAGTTTAACCCAAACCTAACCAAGTAGTTTGCCTAAACCTAACCAAATTGTAACGTTAACCACTAGTTTTATTTTGAAAGTCTAACTAGACGTATTTATTCTTGCTAACTTGACCCCAGAGCCCCACACTTTAAAAAACAACGTAAATATATATATAATCTTTATTTGTAGAGCACTTTTCAAAAACAAGTTACAAAGTTCTTTAACAAGTGTAAAGACAATAATACAAAAACAAGATAAAAGCATGAAAACATTGAAAAGACTAAAATACATGTTTAAGATAGAGAGAGAGAGAGAGAGAGAGAGAGAGAGAGAGAGAGAGAGAGAGAGAGAGAGGGGGAGATGGATGGATGTTAGGCCCTGTCTACACGAACCGTGACTTTTTCTACGCAGTTTGGCCGTTCGTCCCCACAGAAACGCAGTATCAGGTCACTGAAACTGAACATTTTTTAAAACTTCTGCCAGGCTGAGGATTTTAAGAAACTCCGGTT
>NW_025739997.1:0-1774 GCF_021292245.1 Micropterus dolomieu
TCTTAAAAGGAAGTTTTTCCTTGCCTCTGTCGCCTAGTGCTGCTCTTGGTGGGAACTGTTGGGCTTCTGTAAATAACATCACAGAGTACGGTCTAGATCTGCTCTTTTATGAAAAGCGCTGTGAGATAACTGTTGTTGTGATTTGGCGCTATATAAATAAAATTGAATTGAATTGTAGATTCATGAAGTCTCAGAGTCTCAGTATAAGAGTGAAGCTTTCACTCAGTTTGAAACTTTTTACACTTCTGCAGACGTCTTCATCACAACCTGCTTTGAGTTCAGTCTGAAGACACTTAAACATGTTTTAAAACAACTTTTGTAATTACTGAAATATAAAAACATTACTAAGAAGAATCTCACCATTGACCTTCACGTCTATGTCAGTATGAATCTGATGTTTGATCTCCTCCTGTGTGGCTACACAGCGATAGCGGTCAGTCTTGGTCACAGTAGTTTGGAGGATAAAAAAGAAGGTGCCTCCTCTTCCTGAGACACGTGGTTCTTTAGCAGGAAGTTTGTTTCCAGCACTGTCCTGCCACTCTACTGTAGGTTTTATAGAAGCAGCTTCAACAAAACACTGCAGCATAATCCCATCCTTTGTTTGAATGAGTTCAGTGACAGGCTTTGAAGCTGCTCCTGTGAACACAGTGTAAATGAACAATAAGTGACACATCATCTACATTTATTCATTTAGCTGACACTTTTATCCAAATCGACTTACAACTGCTATACATGTCAGAGGTTGCACACCTCTGGAGCAACTAGGGGTGTCTTGCTCAGGGACACAATGGTGAATGTCTCACAGTGGCCGCCACCACCACTGTCTATAAGAGGACAATAATGTAACACTGATGTTTCCTGTTCATCTTTTCTCTGGGTGTAAATGAGGATGAAAGTGTGTTTAACATATCTCTGAGTGAAAAGGACATGTGACAGGTTTTTGTTCATCTATTGGCTTCTCTCTGGTAACAAAATTACAAGCAGTCATTTAAATAAAAAATAAAAAAAAGAATCTAAAGAAAAGTCTTTGTGACGGTTTGAGTTAATTGCTTCTCTATTTGTGAATGACCAATAAAGTGTGTTTCAGAGAGAGAAAATACCAATAACAGCCACAAAAGGTTTAATATAAAAGACCCTACAGACCCAATCAATGCTGGTAAATGTCTCCACATCAAGAAGTGATTTGTTGTTTCAGCTTTATGACACTTTGCACATATTAGAATGATTTATATCTTTCACCAAGCGAGGAATATAAATGTGTTTTGAATGATATCAGGCCTCTGGAGCCAAACTCAGAGTGACGTCATCAAAATCAGGACTCACCTTTCCTTTCAGCTGATCTGTCCTTTAAACCACCTAAAACGAAAAACAAAACATATGTTAGAACGCTTGTGAAATATTATCACCTTGATAATAGAGAGGCCCTGCCAGATGTTTATGGTAAGTCAGCACCGTGAAAACACGGTGAGTCTGTAGCCGGAAGAATCACCTGTCTGACCATATATGGAAGTTACTGTAGTCGGACTTCCTGCGGTAGCGGGACACCGAGACAACAGAGAAACTTTATTTATATGTTCAGAGAGGAGAGATTCAATGATCATTAATATGTAAATATGTATTCAAATATTATAAACATATTTTTATAGTTAGGTTTAACAGTTAAGGACGTTTTTCAGTATAATAAAGAGATTTATTATCATTATTTGGTAAGTTTGGAGAAGTTTTAGAGAGCTCTGTAGACATCTGCTGGAGACGCTCTGTACTGCACTTTCTA
>NW_025739998.1:0-2419 GCF_021292245.1 Micropterus dolomieu
TCACATTCTTCCTCTGTATGTACACATAAACAACAAGGCAGGGAAATATAAAAGGAATTTATTTTATTGTTTGGGTACATTATTGTTCAGTGTACATGCTCACATCTGAAACAAACTTTACGTGCTTGATAACTCTCCCACCCCGCAGACATCTACACACCAATACCGATTTATATTCATAGCGGCAAGTGCTATGTAGCTCCACATAGGGGACACAGGAAGTGACATATAACACCTTCATGCGGTGTCATAACCGCGTAGCAAATTCACAGCCGCACCGGCAGAGCTCCAGAATATGCAACTCGGCCGGCTCACACGCGGACGCGCTTACAAGTGCGAGGGCCCGCCCAACGCTGCTTGCAGCTTTAATTCATTTTATTATTATATTTAAAATACTCAATGATGATGGTTTATATAATTTGATATTAGTTTTTACCTATTTTTTGGGGCCCCTGTCAGTCAGGGGGACTTGGAATTGTCCTAACTCCCCCCCCCCCCCCCCCCCCCCCCTATACTGCATCCCTGCAGCTTAGCATCCAAAGTTAGGAGAGTTTATTTAAGATTTTACAAAGTTAGGATGCTTCTGTAATACACTTTTCTTATCTAAAGTTAGGAAAGGAACATTGATTTAGGAACTGTTAATCTGTAATGGCCTTTTTCCTAAATCAGTTCCTAACCCTTATTACCATGGTTGCCAAGCAGTTAGGATAGGATCTGCCTGTTAGGAAGTTTCTGTAATACGGCCCCAGATTACTAAATGAATGAATACATTACTATCAGAAGTGGTTTATTAATGTCACAAACGTGTACAAACATAAACATGTCATCACCTTGTTTGCACTTTCACATATTAGGAGACAAAGTACAATTTTTGTGAGCTTGCCAACCACAATTTTTTGTTAACATTTTGTATATCTTGAATAATTTCCAGCTATAACAAACTACAAAGAAATGACACAAATTCAGAAGGAAAAACAACACATAACAAGAAACAGGAAACCACCTTCTAGCATGTAAACATCAATTGGAAAAATGTCACATTATTTACTGCAGGTCTGTGTAGTAGGGTGGCGAAATGGGCACGAACTGGACTTGTTTTTGTCTTGTTCTTTTGTTCTCGCAAACAAGTGGTCATTTTGCTAAATTAAAGCTGCATGCAGAGCAGGAAACTGAGAAAACAGAGTTTGATGCTCCGCTTACTTCAGAAAATCTGGTGTCTGTTGCTCTAAAAAGCTTAGAAGGTGCACTTGAGTTGTTTCAAACTGTTTAGCTTTTGTTCAAAGAAATACATTGTTAACTAGTAGTTACTTCTAATTGGCTCTAAATTTAAACTTCTAACATTAAACTCTGACACAGTTTCATAGGGATTTTTGGAAATTACAAGCACAGAAGTAACAACAACATTGAAATAAAAAATAAATATGTAGACTTCTTTATTTTTACAGTGAGGAATCTGTAAAATGAGATTTACAAAAATGTCTTGTCTCCTCTTCTGTCCCCCCTTAAGACTCGTTGTTGGGTCGAATCCAGCTGGCAGGGACCCACTGCGGCTCGTCCTGCGCCTTCCTCACTGCCGCCAGCAGCTGGACGCAGGAGGACTGCAGCTCGTCATTGACGATCACGTGGTCAAAGAACTGCCAGTAGTGGGTCTCAATCTTCCGGGCGGCTTCTTCCATTCCCTGGTAGTCTTCATCCTGTTGCAGGAAACAAAAGTCAGAACTGATTCCAGGTTCAATTACACTCAAAAGTCTTTACCTTGGTGTTGTGGAAATAAAATTGATCAAAACCAAATAAAAAATTAAAGCTGCAAGCAGCGTTGGGCGGGCCCTCGCACTTGTAGCGCGTCCGGGCGTGAGTCGGCCGAGTTGCACATTCTGGAGCTCTGCCGGTGCGGCTGTGAATTTGCTACGCGGTTCCGACGCCGCATGAAGGTGCTATATGTCACTTCCTGTGTCCCCTATGTGGAGCTACATAGCACTTGCCGCTATGAATATAAATCGGTATTGGTGTGTAGATGTCTGCGGGGTGGGAGAGTTATCAAGCACGTAAAGTTTGTTTCAGATGTGAGCATGTACACTGAACAATAAAATAAATTCCTTTTATATTTCCCTGCCTTGTTGTTTATGTGTACATACAGAGGAAGAATGTGAGAACAGCACACATTTCATCGTTACTGTGTGTTAGAGCATGGGAGAACAGTGGATACTTTTAATACAGCCCACACCAATAATACTGTGTAACTATAACAAGTAGAGAACAGAAGAAAAAGATGTTCTTTCTTTACAACTGTCTGCATAGCTTATTCATATTGTGTAATGAATGAAAATAAATAGGCCTACTAGGATCCTCTCTACTTTGACATTTAAGATTAGCTTGTTTGATCCACCTTCATACACATGTGACATTACTGTACAACTTG
>NW_025740000.1:0-1514 GCF_021292245.1 Micropterus dolomieu
AAAAAACTAAATAGGTAGGTTTATTGTCACAGGTTAGAGAGTGAAAGTGAGTTTGTAACTCCTTTCTGCTACACAGCAGACAATATACACTAACACAGAAGCATTTATAAACGGTAAACAGGAATAAAGTGTCATCAGTGGAGCAGAGCTGAGGAGGAATCAGAGTTTAAGCTCAAAATGACTTCCTGCCGGCTGTTTTACAGCGAGAGCATCAAAATGAAGCGTGTGTGTGTCTAATCTGTCATAATGGGGATTAAGCAGTTAGTTAATCCAGTAAAGTGAGATTACAACACACAACAACAACAACGCTCCCCTCAGATCTGACCAATCAGCTGCCCCGACCTCCAGAAGAGCAGCGGGGCGTCGCTCTTCATACGTGGGTTAACGGGTTACTCAGATTATGATGTCGATATCTTGACTTTGGACCTTTTGGTTCTTCGAAGCTGCTTTTTAAACACAAACCTTTCAGACGTGCAGTTCACCGACCGCCAGCCGGGTCAGGGCCAAACAGGAAGTCAGGTTCAGAACATGCAGCTTACTGATTGATGGCTTGATGATCATCGTTAAGGACACGATGGCCAGAGGATCGGTTCTGAGAGGAGACCCTATCCATAACACCCAAATCTTCTAAATATAGATTTACTATTATAAATCTAATCTGGTGAAAAGTTCCCCGTTCATAAATAATGTTACTGACACAACCCATAACAGGGTTCACTGGCTATTCAAGCTGGATCTTATCAGGACGCAGCAATAAGTCACCTGTTGACGGGAAATTAACTTCCTCTACAGGTGAAGCAACAGGTTCTCACCTTAGTCACTCGCACACATCACAAGGGAACGTTCAAGAGGGCTTAACACAACTGTCTGTCGCTGAAGTGAGAGCCTGCATGACAGCCTGCGCGACAGCCGCACGACAGCCTGCACGACAGCCGCACGACAGCCTGCACGACAGCCTGCACGACAGCCTGCATGCGCGACAGCCTGCCTGCACGACAGCTGCACGACAGCCTGCGCGACAGCCGCACGACAGCCTGCGCGACAGCCGCACGACAGCCTGCACGACAGCCTGCACGACAGCTGCACGACAGCCTGCACGACAGCCTGCACGACAGCTGCACGACAGCCTGCACGACAGCCTGCATGCGCGACAGCCTGCCTGCACGACAGCTGCACGACAGCTGCACGACAGCCTGCGCGACAGCCGCACGACAGCCTGCGCGACAGCCGCACGACAGCCTGCGCGACAGCCGCACGACAGCCTGCGCGACAGCCTGCACGACAGCCGCACGACAGCCTGCATGCGCGACAGCCGCACGACAGCCTGCACGACAGCCGCGCGACAGCCTGCGCGACAGCCTGCATGCGCGACAGCCTGCATGCGCGACAGCCTGCATGCGCGACAGCCTGCATGCGCGACAGCCTGCATGCGCGACAGCCTGCACGACAGCCTGCATGCGCGACAGCCTGCATGCGCGACAGCCTGCATGCGCGACAGCCTGCATGCGCGACAG
>NW_025740001.1:0-1214 GCF_021292245.1 Micropterus dolomieu
ATGCCAAATAGTGGATCACTCCACAAATCTGAGGCAGAACATTCAAAACTATTGTGATAAAATGTTTTTTCAACAGATACGCATAAATAAAATTAAGTAAAATCTTAAAAGTAAAATTTCAGTCCCTTTTTCCTCAACAAAATAATTTGTTCATGATTTTAATTATTTATATCAAACATTTGTTGAATATTTGTAATATTGTTGTTGAGGAAAATTATTTCATAATAATTATCATTATTGCATTATTGCCCAGCCCTGTATATTCACAGTATACACACATATATGTATATTTATTAATAGCCTGTATTAACCTACAGTACTGTATGTATTTTATCCTGTACAATTTTACTTATTTCTACAACATGCAGTACCCTGTGCAATATTCAACATCAGTCACATCTGTGTATAAAGGCTGCATATTGTGTACATTTTTATTTCATGTGTGCTTTCTTATCTGTTGTACTTGGGATCAATAAAGTCCATCTTATCTTACAGTGCCAGAACACAGCCGGGTGAGCCGACGATCAGCCTCAATCAGCCCGGAAACGCCCGACTGAAAACAGACAACCTTAAAGAAAGTTTTCCAGCAGAGTCAGAAACTCCTCTGTGTTCAGACACAACTGTGTTCCCAGAAGGCTTTGCAGCGGGCCTTAGCCGCCTCCTCGGTTCACTCAGCTGCTAAAAACAGAAAGTCCAGGTGCAAACAGGCCGACGGGGACGACATTCATCGCACAGCTGCTGCCACAAATCTCTGAGGATCCGGGTTCATTCAGGACCTTTAGAACATCTGTAGTAATCACACGTCTGTGCGCTTCTCTTCAGGTCGAGTGTTTCATACAGCTTAACTCCTCTTCCCCCGCCCAGACAATAAAACAACTGCTTCACACTGCGTCCACAGTCGGGTCTGTATGGCGGTCCCTGATGGCGGTCTGTATCTGGCCCTGATGGCGGTCTGTATCTGGCCCTGATGGCGGTCTGTATCCAGCCGTCTGTATCTGGCCCTGATGGCGGTCTGTATCCAGCCGTCTGTATCTGGCCCTGATGGCGGTCTGTATCCAGCCGTCTGTATCCAGCCGTCTGTATCCAGCCGTCTGTATCCAGCCGTCTGTATCTGGCCCTGATGGCGGTCTGTATCCGGCAGTCTGTATCCAGCCGTCTGTATCCGGCCCTGATGGCGGTCTGTATCCAGCCGTCTGTATCCAGCCGTCTGTATC
>NW_025740002.1:0-1231 GCF_021292245.1 Micropterus dolomieu
GTGTGCGCTCACTAGATTTCAGTTGTATTAGTAGAACATTTAAAGCCTTAAACTGAAATGATATTTGCCTGATTTTATAAATATTTGCATCTGCCCAGCTCTGTGACTGTGACAAGCGCCCGACCAGCGCTTTAGCCCCCCCCCCCCCCCCCCCCCCATCATATTCTGGCTAATTTGCAGGGGAATAAATTATAACAATAATCTCTCGCTCGCTCGCTCCTGCGCACGTAACCTTAAGCGAGTAAAGTTGAAATCAGTCAGTATCTGGTGCCTCACGCAGTGCAACATATCTCCTTTGCATAGAGTTGATCAGGTTGTTGATTGTGGCCTGTGGAATTTTGGTCCACTAATCCTCAATGGCTGTGCGAAGTTGCAGTCAGGTCGAGACCCCGATGAGGACAACGAGCATGAAGATGAGCTTCCCTGAGACGGTTCCAGATAGTTTGTGCAGAAATGCTTTGGTTATGCAAACCGAATGTTGCAGCTGTTATCCGGGTGGCTGGTCTCGGAGGTGAAGATGCTGGATGTGGAGGTCCTGGGCTGGTGTGGTTACAAGTGTTTTCAATTCAATTCAAGTCAATTCAAACAACTTTATTTATCCCCGTAGGGCAATTCAGTTTTAGCCTACCAGTGGTATCAAACAAGACAAGAAGACAACAATTAATCAAGCATTCAGAAACACTGTTAATTACATCATATTGCATTTGGGCACCAGAACAAAGCAGCGAATACACAGGTCACAATACATGGACTAAGCATGGACCAAAGTTCAAGAAGATAAATAAATAAATAGATAATAAAACTAAGTCAATAATAAATAAATAAATACGGTTTACGATGCCTGGCACATGACTAGTTGCCGCTGTCAGCAGTATTTAAAAGCCTCATGGCAGAAGGAATAAAATAATTTGCATATCTGCTAGTTTTCCTTGGGGGGGGGCGAGGTAGCGCCGTCCTGAGGGTATTAGACAGAATTCCTGACTAAGAACGTGGTCAGGATGACTCATGACCTGTCTAGCCTTCTGGACCACCCGTTTTTTCCAGAGGGAGCTCTGCGGTTGTGAGGCGGGTTGGATGTACTGCCAAATTCTCTGAAACGCCTTTGGAGACGGCTTATGGTAGAGAAATGAACATTCAATTCACGGGCAACAGCTCTGGTGGACATTACAGTCAGCATGCCAATTGCACGCTCCCTCAAAATGTGCAACATCTGTGGCATTGTGCTGTTTGA
>NW_025740003.1:0-1172 GCF_021292245.1 Micropterus dolomieu
CAGACACACAGACACACAGACACAGACACACACACATACACATACACACACACACACACACACACATACACACACACACACACACACACAAACACACATACACACACATACACAGAGACAGACAGAGACACACAGACACAGACAGACAGACACAGAGACAGACACAGAGACAGAGACACAGAGACAGACAGACAGACACAGAGACAGAGACAGACACAGACAGACACAGACAGACAGACAGAGACACACAGACACAGACAGACAGACAGACACAGAGACAGACAGAGACAGAGACAGAGACACAGACAGACACAGAGACACAGACAGACACAGAGACAGACAGAGACACACAGACACAGACAGACAGACACAGAGACAGACAGAGACAGAGACAGAGACACAGACAGACACAGAGACACAGAGACAGAGACACAGACAGACACAGAGACAGACACAGAGACACAGACAGACACAGACAGAGACAGACACAGAGACAGACACAGAGACAGACAGAGACAGAGACAGAGACACAGACAGACACAGAGACACAGACAGACACAGAGACAGACAGAGACACACAGACACAGACAGACAGACACAGAGACAGACAGAGACAGAGACAGAGACACAGACAGACACAGAGACACAGAGACAGAGACACAGACAGACACAGAGACAGACACAGAGACACAGACAGACACAGACAGAGACAGACACAGAGACAGACACAGAGACAGACAGAGACAGAGACAGAGACACAGACAGACACAGAGACACAGACAGACACAGAGACAGACAGAGACACACAGACACAGACAGACAGACACAGAGACAGACAGAGACAGAGACAGAGACACAGACAGACACAGAGACACAGAGACAGAGACACAGACAGACACAGAGACAGACACAGAGACACAGACAGACACAGACAGAGACAGACACAGAGACAGACACAGAGACAGACAGAGACAGAGACAGAGACACAGACAGACACAGAGACACAGACAGACACAGAGACAGACAGAGACACACAGACACAGACAGACAGACACAGAGACAGACAGAGACAGAGACAGAGACACAGACAGACACAGAGACACAGAGACAGAGACACAGACAGACACAGAGACAGACACAGAGACACAGACAGACACAGACAGAGACAGACA
>NW_025740004.1:0-1379 GCF_021292245.1 Micropterus dolomieu
GCCAGAGAGCTGCAGAGACCTGGAGTCCTCATTGTGCTGATGGGGTGGACTGATGTGGAAAGGCGTTCTCTCCGGTTCTCTCCTTCTGTTTTCTTTGACTTTTAATTATATATATTTGTATTGTTCACTTGTAATAAATCATATATATATTAGCACTCCCGGTCTTTACTACTTACTGAAAAGCTAATCGTATACCACAGATAAAACATGAAACATGAAAACTGAACTCTTCATCATCAGTCTAGTATAAGTTGAAAAGTGAAAATACTCCCAACATGTTTCACATGAAATCATGAAAAGTAATTATGCAGTGTATTTCTGTGTGTGCAGCAGTATTTTTTCTTTCTACCTTATACTTTAAGATAAATAAGGAGCCATACACCCAGTACCCATATACTGTATTACAGAGCCTGAAGTTTCTGAAGAGTGCCTTGTTTTCTGCAGGTGAAACTTGAAAAATTAGCATATCGTGCAAAAGTGCATTTATTTCAGTAATTCAACTTAAAAGGTGAAACTAATATATTATATAGACTCATTACATGCAAAGTGAGATATTTCAAGCCTTTATTTGATATAATTTTGATGATTATTGCTTACAGCTTATGAAAGCCACAAATTCAAAATCTCAGAAAATTAGAATATTATATGAAATCAATAAAAAAAAAGTGATTTTAAATACAGAAATGTCAGCCCTCTGAAAAGTATAATCATGCAGATGTACTCAGTACACCTGCATGATTTCACCTGTAAGTCTAGTTTAAACACAGAATAATGTGGGCACATCCAAACCATCCTGTGGGTAAGTGCTGAAACAAAGACTGCACAGAGTAATTGGTGGTTTTTATTGTGATGTTGCAAACTCTGAAGTCTCAGAGCTCATCGAATGCACTTTTACCTTTGTGAAAACAGCCACAAGATCCAAGAAGAACAAAACTACAGGGGAGGAGGAAAAGAAGGTCACACGCAACAACATTGTGATTCCATACGTGTCTGGAGTATCAGAGAAACTCAGGAGGATTTTCAACAAACACAACATCCCTGTGTTTTTTAAACCCAAGAACACACTAAGACAGATGCTGGTCCACCCCAAAGACCGCACACCCAAACACAAGAAAAGCAATCTAGTGTATGCGGTCCAGTGCAGTGAGGAATGCACAGACCTGTATATTGGGGAGACTAAACAACCACGACACAAACGCATGGCTCAACACAGAAGGGCCAACTCCTCAGGTCAAGACTCTGCAGTCTACTTACATCTGAAGGACAGAGGACACTCGTTTGAGGACCACCAGGTGCACATTTTAGACAGAGAAGATGGATGGTTTGAAAGAGGTGTCAAGGAAGCATCTACACCAGGGTGGAGAAGCCGTCATTGAACA
>NW_025740005.1:0-1134 GCF_021292245.1 Micropterus dolomieu
AAAGTAGTGAGCGTGCAGTGTAAAGTAGTGAGCGTGCAGCTTGTATAACAGCTTAAAGTAGTGAGCGTGCAGCTTGTATAACAGCTTAAAGTAGTGAGCGTGCAGCTTGTATAACAGCGTAAAGTAGTGAGCGTACAGCTTGTAGAACAGCGTAAAGTAGTGAGCGTGCAGCTTGTAGAACAGCGTAAAGTAGTGAACGTGCAGCTTGTATAACAGCGTAAAGTAGTGAGCGCGCAGCTTGTAAAACAGCGTAAAGTAGTGAGCGCGCAGCTTGTAGAACAGCGTAAAGTAGTGAGCGCGCAGCTTGTATAACAGCTTAAAGTAGTGAGCGCGCAGCTTGTAGAACAGCGTAAAGTAGTGAGCGTGCAGCTTGTAGAACAGCGTAAAGTAGTGAACGTGCAGCTTGTATAACAGCGTAAAGTAGTGAGCGCGCAGCTTGTAAAACAGCGTAAAGTAGTGAGCGCGCAGCTTGTAGAACAGCGTAAAGTAGTGAGCGCGCAGCTTGTATAACAGCTTAAAGTAGTGAGCGCGCAGCTTGTAGAACAGCGTAAAGTAGTGAGCGTGCAGCTTGTAGAACAGCGTAAAGTAGTGAACGTGCAGCTTGTATAACAGCGTAAAGTAGTGAGCGCGCAGCTTGTAAAACAGCGTAAAGTAGTGAGCGCGCAGCTTGTAGAACAGCGTAAAGTAGTGAGCGCGCAGCTTGTATAACAGCTTAAAGTAGTGAGCGCGCAGCTTGTAGAACAGCGTAAAGTAGTGAGCGTGCAGCTTGTAGAACAGCGTAAAGTAGTGAACGTGCAGCTTGTATAACAGCGTAAAGTAGTGAGCGCGCAGCTTGTAAAACAGCGTAAAGTAGTGAGCGCGCAGCTTGTAGAACAGCGTAAAGTAGTGAGCGCGCAGCTTGTATAACAGCTTAAAGTAGTGAGCGCGCAGCTTGTAGAACAGCGTAAAGTAGTGAGCGTGCAGCTTGTAGAACAGCGTAAAGTAGTGAACGTGCAGCTTGTATAACAGCGTAAAGTAGTGAGCGCGCAGCTTGTAAAACAGCGTAAAGTAGTGAGCGCGCAGCTTGTAGAACAGCGTAAAGTAGTGAGCGCGCAGCTTGTATAACAGCTTAAAGTAGTGAGCGCGCAGCTTGTA
>NW_025740006.1:0-1099 GCF_021292245.1 Micropterus dolomieu
CCTCCTCCTCCTCCCTCCTTCCTTGTCCTTCCTTCTCCCTCCTCCTTCCTCTTCTTCTTCCTCCTTCCTTCTCCCTCTCTGCTTCCCCTTCTTCTTCCTGCTTCCTCTTCTCCTTCCTCTTTCCTTCTCCCTCCTTCTTCCTCTTCTTCTTCCTCCTTCCTTCTCCCTCTCTGCTTCCTCTTCTTCTTCCTGCTTCCTCTTCTCCTTCCTCTTTCCTTCTCCCTCCTTCTTCCTCTTCTTCTTCCTCCTTCCTTCTCCCTCTCTGCTTCCTCTTCTTCTTCCTCCTTCCTCTTCTCCTTCCTCTTTCCTTCTCCCTCCTTCTTCCTCTTCTTCTTCCTCCTTCCTTCTCCCTCTCTGCTTCCTCTTCTTCTTCCTGCTTCCTCTTCTCCTTCCTCTTTCCTTCTCCCTCCTTCTTCCTCTTCTTCTTCCTCCTTCCTTCTCCCTCTCTGCTTCCTCTTCTTCTTCCTGCTTCCTCTTCTCCTTCCTCTTTCCTTCTCCCTCCTTCTTCCTCTTCTTCTTCCTCCTTCCTTCTCCCTCTCTGCTTCCTCTTCTTCTTCCTGCTTCCTCTTCTCCTTCCTCTTTCCTTCTCCCTCCTTCTTCCTCTTCTTCTTCCTCCTTCCTTCTCCCTCTCTGCTTCCTCTTCTTCTTCCTGCTTCCTCTTCTCCTTCCTCTTTCCTTCTCCCTCCTTCTTCCTCTTCTTCTTCCTCCTTCCTTCTCCCTCTCTGCTTCCTCTTCTTCTTCCTGCTTCCTCTTCTCCTTCCTCTTTCCTTCTCCCTCCTTCTTCCTCTTCTTCTTCCTCCTTCCTTCTCCCTCTCTGCTTCCTCTTCTTCTTCCTGCTTCCTCTTCTCCCTCTCTGCTTCCTCTTCTTCTTCCTCTTTCCTTCTTCCTCTTCTTCTTCCTCCTTCCTTCTCCCTCTCTGCTTCCTCTTCTTCTTCCTCCCTCCTTCTCCCTCTCTGCCTGCTCTTCTTCTTCCTCCCTCCTTCTCTCTCTCTGCTTCCTCTTCTTCTTCCTCCTTCCTTCTCCCTCTCTGCTTCCTCTTCTTCTTCCTCCTTCCTTCTCCCTCCTCCTTCCTCTTCTCCTTCCTCCTTCCTTCTCCCTC
>NW_025740007.1:0-1223 GCF_021292245.1 Micropterus dolomieu
CGCCACATTCTTGTGTGTCAGAGTGTTTGACTTATTGATGGCTGAAAAGAAGTCAAACCTTAGAGGCAGCAGAAACCGGGTCGTTTGTTCTGCGTTCAGTCACAAGGAAAAGCTGATCGTGCGTTAAATCAACTCGGCTGCAAAGCTGGTTCTGAAATGTGCAGAAAGAAAAAAGGAGTAAACCAATAAAATGAAAAGCCTGAAAATGCTTTGCTCTAAAAGTCGTCTGTTGGTTTGAGAAGAAGCTGAACTGTGAGCACGGGACGGACGGAGGACATTAAATTAAGACATCAGAGCAGAGAGTTTGTGTCTGGAAGCTTCTGGAACAGCAGATTATAGCTGAACTGACTTCTCATCAGTCCAACACAACCGCAGTAATTCTTTTCACCAGCAGCTCCTCTGCTACTTATTTTCTCCATCAAGTGATCAAAAAAAATTAGTGAAAAACATTTTGTTTTTGCTCCAAACCAAAGTTCAGAAAAGCAGCAGGATCTGAAACCAGACTGATTATTGATCCGTTAATCTCTTCAGTGACTGATGTTTGAAGTCTTTCTAATATTCTGGCCATTAACACAAAACTAAGTTTGTGGACGTCCGATCCTTTAAAGACTTTAGAAACTGGCCTTTTCATTAGTTTTTATTCTTTACTGGTTGTGACTGATTGCGCACTCTACTGTGTACTTTCTGCTTTTCTGTCACAGATAAATAAAAAGATAGCTGTTGAATTTCCCCAGCTTGGGATCAATAAAGTCGATCTTACATGATTACTTTATCTAGGAGAGTCCTCTGTGACAGCTGGACCTCTGAAATGGGAACTTACATCACAGCTGACTGGTGTTTATTTCACTTTAACCCACTGAGGAGCCCCAGCTAGCTGCCAGCTGCCCCAGCAAACTGCCAGCTGCCCCAGCTAGCTGCCCCGGGGTCAGCTAGCTGCCCCAGCTAGCTGCCCCGGGGTCAGCTAGCAGCTAGCTGCCCCAGCTAGCTGCCCCGGGGTCAGCTAGCAGCTAGCTGCCCCAGCTAGCTGCCCCGGGGTCAGCTAGCAGCTAGCTGCCCCAGCTAGCTGCCCCGGGGTCAGCTAGCAGCTAGCTGCCCCAGCTAGCTGCCCCGGGGTCAGCTAGCTGCCCCAGCTAGCTGCCCCGGGGTCAGCGCAGAGGGGTGTGGCAGCTCAGGGCAGCTGTGTCACGCGATGCTGCAACACTGCGGCTAACATCGGTTTGCTT